>NW_025057867.1:0-6324 GCF_019279795.1 Protopterus annectens | reverse complement strand
CAGCTATGAGAGGGATGAAGGAGTAAATGGAAAGGCTGTTGGCCCAGAATGACATACCAATGGAAGCATGGAGGTGCTTGGGAGAGAAATGGCAGTGGCATTTTAGCTTCAAGATTGTTTAATGAGAATTTTTTGGGAAGAAGTCCAAGAGGATGCCTGAGGGGTGGAGAAAAAGAATGTTTTGGTACCTATCTTTAAGAATAAGGAGTGATGTGCAGAGCTGCAGTAACTACAGGGGGATAAAATTGATCAGTCACAGCTTGAAGTTATGGGAAAAGAGTAGTAGAAGTTAGGTTAAGAAGGGAGGTGATGATTAGTGATCAGCAATATGAAAAGTTTCATGCCCAGGAAAAGGAAGCACTACAGATGCAATGTTTTCTCTGAGAGTGTTATTGGAAATACAGAGAAGGTCAGAAGGAGTTGCATTGTGACTTTGTAGACAGGAAAGCATATGACAGTGTGCCTAGAAAAATTGTAGTATTGTATGAGGGAAGTGCGGGTGGCAGAGAGTATGTAAGAGTGGTACAAAATATGTATGCGAGGAGGTAGTGTGACAGTGGTGAGGTCTGCAGTGGGAGTGACAGATCCATTTTAAAGGTGGAGGTGGGATTATATCCTGAGGATCAGCTCTGAAGGTCCTTTCATATTTGCAGTGGTGATGGACAGGTTGACAGATGAGAGATCAGACAGGAGGCCCGGTGGACTATGATGTTTGCAGATGACATTGTGATCTGTAAGCGAGAAGTAGGGAATCAGGTTAAGGAGACTCTGGAGAGGTGGGAATATGCTCCTAGAGAGCAAGAGAATGAAAGGTCAGCAGAGAGCTAAGACAGAATATATGTAATATGAAAATGAGAAGGGAGGGTAAGAAGAGGAGGAGGTGGTGAGGATGCAGGGAGTAGAGTTGGTAAAGGTGGGCCGAGTTTAAGGAATTACTTGGGATCAACTTGGTTCAGAGTAATGGTGAATGTGGAAGAGGTGAAGAAGAGAGTACAGGCAGGGAGGTGGAATGGGTGGGAGGAACAGTGTCAGGAGTGATTTTGCTTGAGCGGTAGATGAGTACCAGTAAGAGTGAAAGAAGGAAGGTCTCAAGACAGTGAGTGAGACCAGAGTATGTTTATATGGGTTAAGGAGACAGTGGCATTGACAAAAGGCAGGAGTCAGGAAGCTGGATGTGGCAGAGTTAAAGATGTTAAGATTTGCACTTGGTGTGACTAGGATGGATAGGGTTAGGAATCAGTACATTAGAGGGTCCCGGCTCATGTGTTGGACAGTTTGGAGACAAAGCAAGAGAGATGAGATTGCATTGGTTTGGACATGTGCGGTGGAGGATGATGGAATATATTGGGAAAAAAGATGCTAAGGTGGGAGCTGCCAGGTAAGAGAGAAAAGAGGAAGGCTTAAAGATAAGGGTTTATGGACCTGGTGGGAGAGGACATGCAGGAGGTTGGTGTGACAGAGCAAGATGCAGAGGATAGGAAAGAAATGGAATAGAGATGATCCGCTGTGGTGACCCCTAGCAGGAAAAGCGAGAAAGATGATGATGATTCTTAAATAAGGAAAGCGTCTTTCCTTCCTTTCAAGAAAAAATCTTTACCTTTGTAATAGTATTTTTACCTTTTCTCTGGACTTTTCATACATCTGTTTTTCTATTTCCCTTATGTTGTCACCTTTTTTCTAGTCCTTTCCCATAATTCTAGCAAGCTTTCTTTATATTTCACCTCATTTCCTTTTTATTTTCTTTAACTTCAAGATGCATTTTTTATTAGCTGCCTGTATACTACCACCACCATTCCCAATTTTATAAAATGGTTTCATTATCATTATCATATGATAATTTTATAATATTTCTTTCTCAGTTATTGTTGTCTCCTCCTTTTAAACTCTGCAGTTAAGTTCTTTAGCCCTTCCCCTCTTTCATTATTTCATTGTCTCCATCTGTTCTAGCACATGCACCTTAAATGTCTAGCCGCCCTCTATTTCTTTCATGTCTTTAAAATAAATTACATAATCAGTTTCAATATTAAAAATTCCCCTTTTATATGCCCATATTCTTTCCAACTGTTAAATCTCAATATTTTATTAAATCCCTTAACATCTTAATATCCTGTGCATTTTTTCCTGTTTTTTTCCTTAGGTTACAGTTAAAAATCTATTTAATATGTTTATTTCTTCAAACAACTGTTTTCTCTCTATCTATATTAGTATGCAACAATCCCTATTAAATCTTAGATTTGGTCTCATTTCATATAGCATAATGCTGTCCTTCCCTGATATTACTATTGTAACATCTAATATTCTTATTTTTCCTATTATAGAACATGTCTCATTTCCTTCCAATCAATTGCCCCATACTGCCTGTATTATTTTCCATTTTATTCTTTTTTACATCTGGTATCAAGCAATCAAAAACATCTATATGTATTTCTTACACCATTCCACTGTCACCAAACCTGTTAATTTCTCATGCTATTCATGTTTCCTGCTAAAGTTCTTATACCTTCCTTTTTTATTGCTTTATGCGTCTTTACTTCCAGATCTTATTTTTCTTTTCCTTCTCTTAATTATCTCACCAATTGATTTTTCAGTGTACTTATTTCTTCTGTCCCAATTTCTCCATCTTCATCATTTTCCTTTCTAAAATTACCAGAAGTATTTTCTTATTCTATTGATATTCTCATACTGAACTGTTATTGCTTCTCTAAGTGCTTTTTATTGTTTAATCTTTCTTCAGTATCCACTGTCCCTTACCATTTTACCATCAACATCTGCTGTATAACATTTTCACACTATATATCTTTCTTCACAGGCTTTCTTTTATCTACTCTTACCTCTTCTAATATGGGACAAAATCCAAACCAAGAGTGTCCAAATTCTTTACATTTTCTACAAAAGTCTTACAGTTTTTGCTTTATGTCCCCTTTCCCAGTGGCCACACCTTCATTTATTTACAGTGGTAGCATACTAAATGGTTTTCATCTCCACAGAAATAACATGGTTTGTGTTGCCCCCAGTACTAATAAAGTCTCTCTTACCAACAGGTAAGAAACAGGGGGTGGAGAAGAGACCAGAATCAGGAATGGTAATGCATGGGAACATTGAGGTTACCGCTCTTGGAAACTATTTCAAGCATACACTTAATGGATATCATATTTACAATTATAGTGATGCAGTCATTACTAAACTTTGGTTTTCCTTGTTTACCAAGGGCTTTAAGTTTGTACCCAGTAAAAATTACAATATGGTTAACACCATTCTTGACGTCAAACTTTTTGTGCGTAAGCTTAATCTCCAGCATATTTTTGGATCTACCAATATGGCCCCTTGCCTTATGCTCAAAATCTAGTACCCACAACCCTCACTACATCCAGCAAATCAGTAATTTGGAAAATAGGATTGTTCGCCTGTCTGGAGTCCAAGTGGGAGGTTTAATATTCATTCAAATCTTACAGGCAGAGGTGCCCTTCTTGCTGAACTTAATTAAGTGATACATCTGATTCAGATGGAACCCAACAAAGAAATACGGTCATTATGGAACAAATGATGTATGAGGCAAAGATGCCTATTTATTGAATGATACGACCAAATACACCATTGTTCCCTAAATGGGGTACATGTCATACAAAGAAGATTGATTTAGTCATTAAAGGATCTCCTGGATGGGAGGTTGATGAACAGGACCTCTATACTTTCCTTAATAATTCACATCCCAAAGTTCCACCATCTTTAAGTGCCTAAAATTCACAAAATGCCACGGACCCCATTGGGGCCCTATAGTGGCGGCTCAGGATCTAAAACCCACAACTTATCAAGTTTTGGATTGGAAATTAAAGCAGTTATGGGGCAAGCAACAGCATCTCCTAAAGATTCATGGGAATTTTCTGGGGGATCACTAGTGACTTACATAGACCCTAATTTACTGTTTGACCATAGATGTAGTAGATCTTTTAGGTTATCCCGTCTGGAATAGGATTGGCCTGGATGGAAAGGTGTTAGTAAGGCATGTAAAGGTGTTACCAACAATGATGTAGTGTTAAGTAATGCATCTATTGGAATTGGTTCTTAATTACAACTCACGTGTATTTGGTGGGAGTGTACTGTAGATGTCGGGTGTTTCTATAGAGACATTGTGCTCGACCTATGCAGACTATGATTTACTTTGTCTGTATGGGAAAATAAATTTGTTTCAAAGTGAATATTCCAAGTCATGGATTCATTACACCCGTTTCTGGATGATATTTGTATTTTCTGGACAGGACCAAAAGCAATGTATAGAAGAATTTGTCAATATTTACATTCCACCACTGAATTTTTGAAATTCATTATCAAATTTCAGTGGAGTAAGGAGTTAACTATTTGGATGTAACTCTCTATAAACACATTAACTGTTTGGTTTCCTCGTTTACAGAAAGCCCTCATTTTCAAATAGTTATTTGCATTATAAAGCTCTCACCTAGAATTTCAAAAAAGGGTCAATGTTAAGGGGGCAATTTGTTAGGGTATCGCATTATGTTGAATGACCAACATTTCAGTACTGAATGCTTGAAAAATTGAGTTTGATGTTTGTGGATAGAGTTACTGTACCTTTGATAAAATCGGTCTGGGAAGAGGTTAGTCAAGCCAGGAACACCAGATTTTTTCCCATTTTGGGAAAGGGGCCTACGGACACATGTATGGAAAGTATTCCTTCCTCTTCTAATTATACAAGTCCAAACTTGACATTCGTTACTGCCTTTAGTGAAGATGCAGGACATATTAGTTACATTATTCAGAAAGAAATGGAGACCTTTAAGGATTTTACAGATCTGAACAACGTTAAGGATTTGACATGTAATATCGTCTACAAAAGGGGACTTAACATTAAAAACCTTTTGGAACAAAATACTAATGTAAGTACCTCTAGTCAACTTAGAAAGGGTACCTTTCGTTGCGAAGGCAATACAGAACTGGTGCAAATATGTTATTAACCAGGGGCATCTATGCTTGGAGGTAGAAACGGAAGATATATTCACAGAAATATTATAGCTGCAACTCAAGTAAGGTCTAGTATATTTGGCTGTGTCTGTGGGGTCTTATGCAAGCATTTATGTAGGCAAGACCGAAAGACAATAAAACATATATATGAACATTATGATTCAAAAGCAAAACAATACTAATGCCCTTTACAGAAGCACACATTGGTTATTGCCAATCTGCTTTCTTTATGTTTTATGTGTTGGAAGCAGTACCAAGAGATTCAAGGGAGGACATTGGGAAGCCAGGTTATCACATAAAGAGACATGCATTTAGCTTCTAACAAGGCACGGGTCTCAATGACATTATTTCTATTATGCCCTATTTGAAGCTCAGAGCAGAATTATTGTAACTGAAGACAAGCAAGTTTACAGGAATTGGTATACTTAATATATCTAATTAATTGTATATATATTGTGAAAGAATAAAATTTACTTTGCATTAATGCATATATATACATTTTTAAATGCCCAAAACATTTCCAGTGTGTTTTTTATTTACGTTCTAATATCCTAACATGAAGAAATGATTTTTAGTAATGTTTTAAATTGTTTTAAATAAATTTAGGGTAAATTATGTACATATAATTTTTATTCAACAGATATATTATGTTTAAACAATTCATGTTTTGGCAGTTTAGGAGTTTTTACTCATTTCTTTATGATTTATGGGTATTTAATCAATTATTCATTTACCACATTATTTCATTACCTCATTACATGTTGTATATATAATACCAGGATATGTCTGTTTGAATTGTATTCTGAGGAAGTTGCATAGGCTGTGGCGATGTTGCTATGAGGCGTTAAATAAATCTTCTTAGTGCAGTTCGTTGTGGATTTGTGCTGCTTTCAGTGTTTTACAGTGCCTTATAGTGACATTGGTATACTCCTTGAGGTTATTTCCTGCTTGTTTGCTGCCTTTTTGGAGGTTTGGTTTCTTTCGCAGCTTTGGTGCTATTTTGTCTCTCTTACCATTCACAATTATTTTATTTGAAATATGTTGAATCTTCCCATCCTTATCCTTTGCTACCCAATCTTCCCAACCTACCAGTCCATAATTTTCATCACTTTTTTTATTTCATGTACTTTACTAAATTCCTGAAAGAAAAAAAAACAGTTTAACACATGCTCATCCATCTTGTCTAAAGGTAGTCTCAAGGTCTGAAACAAATTGTCGTTCCATGGTGCCACTGCATTTTTTTTACAATCTCAGTCATAATTGTTTTCTATCAAAGTTAAAACTTTCAAATGTCAGTTCTAAATTTTTTCACCTCCCAAATCAATCAATGATCTTATGTCTTTAATGTTA
>NW_025057866.1:0-6655 GCF_019279795.1 Protopterus annectens | reverse complement strand
TAGTGCTGGAGTGCTCTTTCAGGGAGGTTTGAACCAGGTTTGCGTGTTACTGCACAGATATTGATGTTCTCCGTATGCTAAGGAGAGTTTTGGAGTGTGTGCATCTTGAGGTTTAGACTTCTGGCGTTGAGAGTAGCATTACTCTTAGTTTCTTATCCCTTGTGATACCTATGGAGTGGGTTTGTCTTTTGAGCCTTGCCTAAAAAAAAGGCAGCACTATGGGGAGTAACAGAGCCTTATTCTTGCCAATATCGAGAAAGCCCAGGGGTGACATGGTTACAAGCCATCCCTAGTGAAGAATGCGTAGACAATTTAATCGGGCATGTCATCCCAGGCTGACAGGCATTGGATCCCCTTTGAATGACACCAATACTTAAGCCAATTGTTGAAATTGATCATCTTGTCTTCATATTGTGGCATCATTCTTGGTGAGGGTAAGATGCTACTCAAGGTCAGGGTCATACCGGCCTGGGCTACATGCTCAGAGATCTCATCTATGTCTCTTTTCATGTAGTCCAGGGAGGTACTTAAATGTAGCTGCTTAATGAAAAAGTATTACTCGGTTTAACATGCTGATTCCACAAGCTGTCTGCATTGTAAAAGTTACATTTTATATGTTACTTGAAATTGACAGTCTCTAGAGCACATGAAAAGATACATATTACATTTTGCAACATGTTATCTTTGCAGTTATCTCACACTCTGTACAAACTCACTTGGTAACTGATAGCTATTCATTTAAAATATCAGTTTAAATATTAAATGTGCCCTTGAAATGCTACTGACATTTTGACAAAATATAATCTGAATTGTAAAATGAATGACTTGAAAGAAGTAAAGTAATGCATAGATTTCAGCAGAGTTCTTGGCTTACTGCCAGTATAAGTAAAAATATATATTCACAAGGAAGTATTGAAATGTTTTAGTTTTCCAGTTAACATAGCTTACTGTCAACATTTTGCAATATCAGAAAGTTTGAAGAGCTAGGAAATTACTATTATTTGTCTTTATAATCATTATTAGATAGATGTTAGACTCTGTTTTGTTTAATGAGTTGTGACACGTTTATGAGGAAATGTGGACTCAGTTATATGTTATTATAGCAATAACCCATGCCTGGGTGTGGGTAATGCTGGATTTACCCATGGTTGGTATGGTTTGGTCACAAGGGCGAAGCCAGTGGCCAAAACAAAAGCAAACGATGAGTAAATCCAGCATTACCAGACTCAGAAGTGGAGTTATTTGCTATTGTACCACAATGACATTATTTAAGAAAAAATTACTTTTCTTAAATACCGCAATGGCATTTATCTTCCTTGCTGCCCTTCTGCAGCTGCCTCTGGCATTCTATGGCAGTTCTGATTGTACCTAGCGCATGCTGTTATGCCCTACATTGTAGTACATCAGAGCTGTGGGCAAAGAAGCAATGGAGAAAGCAAGATCTCTAAGTTTGCTGTTTACAAACTGTTTCCCGCTATGTTAAAGTGGGTTTAACATGTAGACGACAACACTTTAAAAAGCAACTGAGTCTCCGGTTGCTTTTTAAGCTAATCTTGCTATGTTAAGCTACATCTAACATGGCAGGACGTGGTTGAAAAAGTTTAACAGCGGAGGAAAGCAAGAGATCTCCATTTTAGCTAGCTTATCTCGCTATGTTAAACTCATTTAACATAGCGACACAGCTTTAAAAATAGCAGCAGAGAATCTAAGTTGCTTTTTTTAAAGCTGTCTCGCTATGTTAAACTTGTTTAACATAGCGAGACAATGTGAAGCAATGGAGATCTTGCATTCTCCGCTGCTGTAAAATAAGAGTTATAGGTTCATAAGTTCATAGGTTCATACTAGGCTATCTGCCCTAGGGCATTTCTAAGCCTAGCGAGAGTGTGTTTGGCTTTTGCCACCCATTTTAAAATAATTTTGCTATACCCTTTTGAGAGGTTAGTATACTGTGCCTCTGTCTAACAGTGACACAGAAGTGATACCCGGGGTAAACCTACGATCTCCCATCCACTCATCAAGATTCCTCTTGAAGAGAGTCAATGAGGGACTCTGCCTAACCTGGACTGGGATTTTATTCCAGAGTGAAGGGAGCCTCTGGGTTATGAATCTGTCCCTCCAGCATGTCCTATTTATTTCAGTGCTGAGGTTTAAGTCTCTAGAGTCGCATTGGGCGCAGCTCGATGGGATTTGGATTTTCTGAGGTGCAGCATGTCCATTAATTCTGGGTTGGACATGGCTTTATACGTCAGGCACAGATCGCCTCTGAGCAGGTGGTATGCCACTGAGTAGAGCTGGAGTTTCTTTAACTCTTTGAGCCCTTTGATCCTCTTGGTGAGGTACTTTTGGGGTCTTTCTAGTTGCTGCAGGTGTCTGGTAAGGTACATCCCAAAAGGGGCATTGTACTCAATTATGGGCCTGATGAGGGATGATTAAAGAGGCATGATGACCTCCCCTGATCTAGATGTGAATCCCTTTATGATTAGGTGGGCTATATAAAATGTTTTTCTAACCACTTAAATATGTGGTTTGGCTTCTCAAATGAGAGACTGCTATCAACTTGGGTCCCCAGGTCCCTAATACTTCTTCTGTACTTCCTAATGGGGATTACCACCTATGTGGTGAATTTGTGGAGCACTTGTTTTGCCAAAGGGGATGACTATACACTTTTGGCGTTTAGCTTGAGAGCCATGGCTCTGGCACCAGTTGTCTCATTTTTATAGCAGGCCCTTTTGGAGGATGCTTGTGTCGGCTGGAGTGTTGATTGCTGGCACTCCAGTTTGCAGTCATCTGCAGAACTTGGTCAGCCACAGTCCTTCCATGTTGGCCTGTACCTCTGAAAAGTATATACCCAGTAACAAAGAGGTCCAGGACTGTTGGAAGGAAGGAGACTTTGTGGGACGCCACTTGTAACTGGTTTGGAGTCTGGCATGGCTCCAGCAATTTTAACCATGTGGGTTCTGTCCTTGCACCAGTTTTCAACCCATTTAGTGACATAGGAGTTTATATTTAAGCTGGTGAGCTTATCTATAATGCCCGAGTGAGGTATTGTATCGAAGGCTTTTGCGGCAGGGAGACCAGGTAGGCTGTGTGGACCACCTTCCCCTCGTCAATGGCCTTAGTGACTGTTTCAAAGAAATCAACCAGGTTTAACAGGCAGGATCTGCCCTTAACAAAGCCAAACTGGGTAGGATCCTGTGTATGTAGGTCCCCAATATCTTTATTTATGAGGTCCATGATGATCCTTTCCATAGCTTTGCCAGACCAAGCTAGTCAGGCCTATGGGGCAATAGTTTCCAGGATCTGTTGAGGCACCACTTTTATGGAGAGGGACCACTGTTGCTGTACGCCACTCTTTGGGTACATATCCTGTAGTAAGGCTGAGATTGAACAGTAGTTTTATGTTTGGGTTTAGCTCTTCTTGGAGTTCATGTAAAGCAGCGCCAGCCCAGGACTTTGCGTCTGGTCCCATTGATGCTGTGTTTTTGCTTTGGAGAGGGCAGCTCTTACCTGAGCATCTGAGATGTCAGGGGGGCAGCACTGCTGGGATAGATATTTGCCCTTTTGGTGGGGAGGGGGGGAAGAAGTTTGTGCTGAACCTGTCAGCTAAGATGTTGGCAATGTCTGTGGGTTCAGTGTATTTTTTTGTCATTTTTGGACTAATTCTGAGCATATCTGGGAATTCCACCCAGGTTCCTAACATAACTAAAAGAAAGCCTTGTGGATTATCCTTAGTGTCCTGTGCAATTTTTCTCTCTCGAAGCTCGGCTTTACAGATGATTTGTATGAGTGCCCATAGTTTTTGCTAATACTGATCAGCAGATGCCTTCCTTTTGGGATTTTGCTCTATCATGTAGTAGCTCCTCCTTCTATTGTTATAGTTTGTTTATGGCTGGGGTCCACCAGACAGGGAGATCTGCCTTTGGAGAGGGATTGGGACTTTGGTTTTATTTGGGATTGCATGATCCATGCATTCCTGAAGGTGTTCATATAATCGTTTATAAAGGATTCTGCGGTCTGGGCATTATTTTCCACAGGCCCTGGGGCTTTTAAATGATTCCACCTCGGTTTGAGGAGTGTGAAATTTGCATTAGAGAGTTTTTCACTGTGGTTTTCAGGGCAGAGGTGGAGAGCGGATGTGAATATCAAGTGAGATTAGTTTATGGTCACTGATCTTACCAATAGGGATACACTTCTGGTCTGGAGCATAGAGTCCCCATGTTGAGTGATGATCAGGTCCAGTATGTTTTTCCCCTCTTGTGGGAGTGGTAACAAGTTGTTCCATACATTTGAGTTTATAAATTCTAGGAACCCTTGGGCTAGAGGTGTTGGAGCTAAATGTGCTCCCAGTCTATGTTTGGGTTAGTTGAAGTAAGCCCAATATAATGGTGTTTGGAGAGACCTTCATATTTTCCAGTGTTCTCAGGAAGGCTGAGTGGGGTTCCTGTGTTTGGGAGGAGGAGGTGGTCTGCTTGGGCAGGCTACATAAACTGGAAGAGCAGTTTTACCCGCACTGTTAGTTGTACGTGGATAGTCTCTGATGCTTCGTGCTGTGCCACCAACCTGGAGGTGTGGGGTATCTTTTGGCGAGAATATTGATACCCCCTCTTCCTTTTTGTGTAGTTCGGTCCAAGTTTTTTGGGGCCGAAAAGCATAGTATGAGGTATAACCTGGTAGTGCTGGGAGTGCTCTCCGGGGAGGTTTGAACCAGGTTTCCAAAGTTACTGCACAGATATCGATGTTCTGCCATGCTGGCGAAAGTTTTGAGTGCATGCATCTTGGAGGTTTAGACTTCTGGTGTTGAGTAGCATTACTCTTTAGTTTCTTATCCCTTGTGATACCTATGGAGGTGGGTTTGTCTTTTGAGCCTTGCCTATAAAAGGCACTATGGAAATTAGCAAAGAGCCTTTGCCAATATCCGAAAGCCCAGGGAAGTTGACAGGTGCAAGCCCGTCCCAGCTACTTGTCATCAGGCTTACCAGAGCATGTCATCCCAGGTTGACAGGCATTGGATCCCCTTTGAATGACACCAATACTTAAGCTTCAATTGTTTGGAGAATTGGATAATCTTGTCTTCATATTGTGGCATTGTTCTTGGTGAGGGTAAGATGCTACTCTCAAGGTCAAGGGTCTCATACCAGGCCTGGGCTACATACTCAGAGAGCTCCTCTCATGTCTCTTTTCATGTAGTCCAGGGAGAATTACGTCCTCAGGTCATTCACACCAGCATGGACAATGACTGAGTCATATTTGTACCTGCCTTGGAGTGACCTTTGAGTGCTTGTGTGTTATGTGGCTTTGATCCTAAGCGCCCGACATGCAGCTCACCGTGGACCTTCTCCTTGTTCAGCCTGGTGGCGGAGACGTCCAGTGTGCCTGATCATAGAGTCACCTATTACATAAGTGTGGTATCCAGGTGTGTTGTTTAGCCTTTAAGGGCTGTGGACTGTTCGGGCACACTGGCTTTGTGAGCTATGTGTTGTAATGCGTGTCTTGTTTTTGGGGTAGTAGTGTGCTTGGGTAAGTGTCTGCTTTGTAGGTCTCTGCTGCTTAAGGCAGATTTTTATTTAGAGCCTCCTGAGTATGTTTTGTGTGTTTATGTGTTTGGTTTGCTGGGTCATTAGGTAGGTCTATGTGAGACTGGAATTGTAGGGAGTGTGGTTTTCTTCTCCTCCTGACTGGTTACTAATACTGAGTTGAGCCAGCCCAGCGCTATATGGTTGCATCTTCACATGTGTTGGAAATCTGTTGGGAGGAGGAGAGGGCGCCTGTGTACATGAGGCAGTTGTACATTGCCTCAAGATTCCCAGATTCACCAGCTGGACCGGAGAGGAGATTGACAACTGACCTTGGACATGCTAGAATAGTATTGGGAAATTCCTTTATAAACTGGGCAAGGGCCAATGGGGAATAGCGATCAAGGGGAGTTTGTGAGGGTGTAATTCCTTTAATTTTTGAAGTGCTGATCATACTTGCTTTAGCGGCAAGTGCCAGGTAACTTAAATGCAATGTGTTACAGTCAACTTAAATGCAAACTGACAAAACAGTAACTTTCAAGTGAAACAAGGAAATAAGTACAGTAAGCAATGCAGATATCACTAGGGATCCACAGAAGTGCTGAAACACCGTGTTTTAGGTGGAATTAATGTTTCAGGGAAATAACAAGCAAACAAACAACAAGCATACAAACAAAGCAGATTCAGTGGCACTGATCTAGTCTATGCTACAGCAAAGCAAACCACCACAGTAAGAAACAGTTCAAATATGCAGGCACTATAAGCCTTTAACCAGAAATTCCCAGCTCAGAAGGGCAGAGTCCAGCCTGTCCTCCCACAAGAGTGCAGACCACGAATCTTCTTAATGTAAAATAACTGGCCTGAAGCCCTGACCTTTTTCCATTACTATAACTCTGATTTACAACGTGTATGCTGACCAATCAGTGTGCACATTTTTGAATATTAACGGCAGGGTTGTTGTATAATACAATAGTTATTAGATTAATGGTGGACACTGTTATGCTTAATGGGTTATGGGTCATGTTAGTGATTAACTCTGAAATGTTTTGTTTATATACATACTGTCAATTGAATTATTTCCTTCAAATCAATGGAAATGTTTGTTTATATACATACTGTCATATTTGTGTTGGGAAAAAATT
>NW_025057865.1:0-6971 GCF_019279795.1 Protopterus annectens | reverse complement strand
ATTAGGTAAAAAAGGCAAGAAATTTTTTTTCAGAGAATTGTGGCACATATGTTGTTATATTTAAAATGTAAGGATCTATTTGATTAACCTGCATTTTTCCATAGCTGCTGAAAATAATGAATAATACAGAGCAGTGCCTGCATGCTAAATGGAAGTCTAAACAGTGATAAAACAGTAAGCCTTATAAGCATTACTTCTCTACATTTCAAAGAGAAGTTCCCCTGTCAGTATGGGCTGTAAATAAAAGCAGCACACACAGGAAACTGTTAGGCTTTCTGGAAGTGAGATTTACCCATCCCCCAGGGTACTGAAACCTGAGCTGAAAGAGTCAGAGCAGCCTGAATGTAAATATTAGGATCACATGACCCGACACCTAAACCAAAACAAAGACAGTAGCAGAAAATCTTGACACTCTCCCTTTAAGACCAAGTTGCTGGATGCTCCTTTGGATAATAAAAATCTTTTTAGGATGGCTGCTGCTGCTATGTTTGTCTCTTTAAGAAAAAGGTAAGGCTTTGCAGGATCCTAAGCATATTTTTGTGTCTCCTATCCCTAAATTCCAGAGGAATTATCCTACTATGTCTACTTTTGTTAGCAGGCAGCCTCTTCAGGGCATTAAGGGCAGGAAGACTAGTAGGTGGGCTTCTCCTGCTAAGTCTTTTCAGGCTTCTGTTGCCCAGAATCCTCTTATCTGATAAGCCTGCGTCTCTCTGACATCTTGCCCCCCACCCCTTGGCCAAGTTCCCTTGTCCCTTCGTCTCACCCTCTGTCTTCCATACTGACATCTCATCACCTTGGTTTCTTAGGCTCTGTCATCCGTCAGGGTTACTTCATGGTGTGTAAGTCTCTCCCTCCTTTTTCAGGCATCATTCAACCTCCTCTGGAACAACTTCTTCATTTCTCAGAAAACCATGGGTCCCTGGTGGACCAGGGAACTATTCAACCTGTATGTACTTCCCAAGTAGGAAAGGGATTTTACTCCTGGATGATGTTCTTCATTCCACATTGCTGCAGTCCTAACTATTGGGTAGTCCGCTGTCCAGTCGGCCCGAATACCAAAGTATATGGCTGACGTCGGTCAGGGCGCATTAGACTGACGTCAGTACGTCAGGGTACTAATGCGCATGACCGACGTCATATCCTTAGTCTTTTTTGCCGCATGGTCCGATGCAGAAGCAATTTTGCGAGTGCAGGTTGGCGTTCTGAAAGTTTCTGAAGTCAGAGTTTCAGACCGAATCAAAGTTGGCTAAGTACCCCGTTGGGGAATATTTTGTTTTTTTTCTTGCCTCAGTATTTAACCGGATGTCAGAAAAAGTGAATAACTGTATTTCTTGTGGGAAACAGATACCTCATAGGGATTACCATACTTTGTGTATACCTTGTTTAGGGCCTGAGCACGACGTTGTTGGATGCCGCTCTTGTGCTAGATTTAACAAACGCACTATTAAGAGAAGGTTAGACTGTGCCAGGTTAGTGTTTGGGAAGCGTTGTAATTATAAAATGCCGTCGGATGCTCCGACGCCCGCTTCGCCAAAAGCGCAAGGACAAAGCAGCAAAGCCTAGAGGGAAGAACCGACAGTCCCAGACGCCGGATCTTTAGAGGCTCAGTGGAGCCGGAGGTTTTGCCAGGTGTTTCTTTGGAGTCTCAGGGAGAGACTTTACTGTTACAGGATGTATCCCTCAGGAAGTAGGCCAGGCTGAGGGGCTTCTCAGGTGGCTGTTCTTCCCTCTCTTCCTAAGGTGGTTAGAGCCTCCCTTCTGTTTCCAAGGCTTCTTTGAGAGGCAGGCCAAGTTTAACTTCAGTGGGGTTTCTCCTAGTGCTTCAGGGTCTTTGCCTAAGAAACATATGCTTAAAATGGCAGAGGATTTGATTACTATGATTAGAGGTTCTATGCCCCTCCTGATAAGAGCCTAGGGTGGAACCTGACTTTGAGAGCTTACAATGTTCGAGGCTTCTTGCGCCTTCGGCTGAAGACTTGGCAGGAGTATCCTCCTTATTCTGATCTCCCGAGGGACATTCTACCTTCAGCTTCCTCCGAGGATTTTCATTTTCAGAGACTTTGCATTCCATGAGGGAGCATTTTAAATGGGAAGGTCATGATTTCCTTGGTTCCGTGAAGAGGCTTTAGGAATTCTTGTTTTACTCCCAGCAGCCTCTTAGCCATACCTCCTGTTCTGAATGCGGTGGAAGATGTTTTGCAGAGGCTTCCTGAATCCTTGGATTCTTTGCCTCCCGCCCCAGTTAAACCCGGATAGGGGCAATTTCATAGGTGCCTGAAGTCGGCAAGCATCTTTTAAGAGTCCTAGGGCAGAGACCCCGAACTATCTCCTCAGCCCAAAGGTGAAGGCCTCTGTTGTTAAAAAATCCTATCCCTCCTGATAAAGAGGCAAGGCCTTGGATAGATGGGGAAAGAGCGTATACTTCTTCCACTTAGCCATGAGGGATGCTTGAATTGCTTCTGCAGTTTCACATGCTAAAATGACGCTGAATCACCTTCACAACTGGAAATCTAAGGCGGATGCCTGGCCAGCGCATGGAGCGTAAAGAGTTGCAGGACAGTCTATGTGGCTCCTGAACAGGTGGGTAAACACCTTGCAGTGGTTTCTGATGCTGCAGGCCTCCTTCGAGGGTGGCTGCCATTGGCCTGTCTTCAGAGGCCCGGTTGAGGATCAGAATTTAGCTGCATGGCACACAAGGATTTTGATGCCTTTACAGTCTGATGTGTTGTTTAAGCCCCTGCCTGTGGCGGCTTTGGTGCTTAAATGAGACAAGGCTAAGTCTATGCAAACTGGTTACATTTGCAGTCCGGGTTTGGGTGAGAAATTGGCCTCACGGGCGTAGATGACTTATCCTGCTTATATCTCTGGCCCAGGGGTAGTCTAGACGGTAGGGGCAGAGCTCTGGCTGTTCTTAGCTCCAGGCTGGTGAGCCCTCTCTGCTCAGACTTCTGGGTGAGGGCAGAGGTCAGTCTTCGTGAAGCAGACCTAATACCCAGCCTTTTCAGCTGCCAGTTCATTCTCGCCTGCAGCAAATTTTGGGAGGAAGGCTGGGTCTCCTCAAAGAAAATTCGGGATTTAATTACTCCAGCAGATGGGTTCTGGATATCATTCACCACGGTTACAGGTTTTATTTCTCCATACCTGCTCTTCAAAGGCATGCCAGATATTCCTTCCTAAGAAGAAATAGAGGCTCTACGCGAAATTTCTCTTGTTGTTCAACAGGGCCATTCGTTTTTTTGCATGCCCCGTGCTGCAGTGCGGGCCTAGGATTTTATTCTCGCCTCGTTCCTAGTACCAAGAAGGGGAACATCGGAGAATTCACCTTGGATTTATCTATCCCTCAACATCATCTGGCATTCCTGTTCAAACAAGTTGACGCTATAAACAGCTTTTACCTCTCTCAAGGCAAAGACTACTGGATGGGGTAACTTCTAGATCTCGGGGCTGGAAGCTTTACCTTCATGCCTATAAGGATCGCTGCGGCGGAAGCGCATTCCGCGCTTTCGAGCTGGAAATTCTCATTATCAGCTCTTCGCATACCTCTTTGGCTTATCTACTGCTCAGAGTATTCGCTACAAAGGTTCTACCCAGATAGCTTACTTCAGGCTAAAAAGGAATTCAAATCATCTTGCCTGGATTTAATTGCCTGATTCTGGCTCAAGAAAAAGCATCTTCACAGCATTTGGAATATGTCATAGCAGTGCTATGCATGCCTGGTGTATTCTGCACCGAATAAAACCAGTCTAGGCCCCTTCAAGACATGTGCCGGTGTGAGACTGAATTGGCTGTGCTAAGCTCCAGGATGGCTTTGAACCCCGGCTTTAAACAAAAGAATCTTTCCAGTTACTTCCATCAACTGGCTCTTCAGTCCGCTGACTGCAAGGACAGTCCTTCGCTTCAGTCTGCATCTGAATTCTAAAGCCTAACGCCAAACTGCATATGAGGCCAGTAATGGTATCTCAAAAATGTATGAAGGCTAAAGACTGCTACAGGATTGGACAATGTCATTCCAACAAGGATTCTGCATTCTAAAGAATTTTGTGTCTGAATTACCATCAAACAAGGACTTTGTAACGCCGGAGCGTCAGATTCTGGCACCCACAGATGCCTCAGACATTGCTTGTGAGCCATCTCAAATGAAAGTGGATACAAGATAAGTGGCCTGCCAGATCACAGCACGCAATATCAACATGAAAGAGATGCTTAGCAGTCCAGTTTGCATTAATGGCTTCAAGGAGCATTTTTCCGAGGCAGGTGTTGATTCTAACAGACAACACCAACTGTCATGTGGGTACATCAAACAAACAAGGGGAAGCACATTCTTACCCATTGTGCAGGCAAGCAATGATTTTATGGGACGCGCCAGCTTGCAACTAACTCTTCAGGCAAGGTTTCTGCCGGAGCACAGAACTCTTAGCAGATGTGTTAAGCAGACAAATCATGGATCCCTAATGAAAGTGGAAATCCGGACTTTCATTTCAAAACACAGTGTCAAGGGGAACTCCAGACATAGATCTGTTCGGGCTTCTCCACTAAACCACCAGCTGCCAAAGCTTTTGCACAAAGTGAGTGCATCACACAGCTTGGAAAGTGGATGCTCTTTCTTTCAGTTGGAAAAATCTTCATGTGTATGCTTTTCCACCTCTGCCTCTTCTCCCAAAGGTGCTTCTAAAGGTCAGACAAGACAAGCCAAGGATGATTTTAATAGCTCCAGATTGGCCTCGGCAGCACTGGTACCCATTACTGAGGAGTCTGGTAAGGAAGCCTCCATGGCCTTTACCCTTGATTCCACACCTGTTGTCTCAGAGGGACGGTCACCTGCTCAATGTCAAGCTTCAATCTCATCTAACAGCCTGGCATATTCTGTTTTGAGAAGACAGAGGTCTCAACTTCCTCAACAAGTTTTTAAATGTGATTATGGAAGCCAGAAGACCTAGTACAAGGAAAGTGTACGAGAAAAATGGAAGAGATTTTTATTTTGAGTGCAGCAAACAATTTGGAGATTTTGAGCCTAATTTGGAAGGGTGGCTCTTCAATATCTTACTGAGTTATTGGACAAAGGTTTGTCTTTCTTCCATTAAGATTCATGCTGCAGCAATTTCAGCTCACTATGATTGTGACCCACCATTGTTTTCGCATCCTTTGTTCAATCAATTTCTTAGAGGGCAAAGAATATAAGACCCCATCGCAGAAGTCTTCACCCTGCTTGGGATCTCAATTTTGTGTTGGAGAAACTTACTCTACAACCTTTTGAGCCTGCGGCTACTGCTGAATTGAAATATTTGTCATGGAAGACTGCTTTTTTGTTGGCCATTACTTCTGCAAGAAGGGTTTCTGAGTTGCAGGCCCTTATGGCGGTAGAGCCTTTTTTGATTTTTCATAAGGATAGGGTATCTTTACGTACTAATCCTTCCTTTATGCCTAAGGTGGTTTCTAGTGTGGCTTTAAACCAAACTATTCATTTGCCTACTTTTTATGCAGATCCCCAAAATAAAGGGGAAAAGATTTTGCACACTTTAGATGTACACAGGCAATTGCGTTATTATTTGAGCAGGACTAAGGATTTTAGGCAGTCTCAGCAGTTGTTTGTTTCTTTTGCTTTGAGTTCAGGGCAAGCCTGTGTCAAAACAAACTATTTCTAGGTGGATTGGGTTTTGCATTGCTTTTGATATTTCCATCGAGGCAAGGAGATCTCAGCGGGGATTAGTTCTCAATTCACTAGGGCTACTGCCACCTTCACAGCATTTCTAAGGGGGTGGCACTAAGGATATTTTGGAGGCAGCTACTTGGAGTTCAGTGCATACTTTCTCTAAGCATTATCACCTTCCTCTCTACTCTAAGTCTAGGGCTGGTTTTGCCACAGCTATTTTGCAAGGCATGTTGTCAGTTCCTGCTTCCTTATGATTTGCCAGCCTCCCTTACCTCTGCTTTGGGATTCTACCCAATAGTTAGGACTGCAGCAATGTGGAATGAAGAACATAGTACAGTTTTGTACCTACCATAAATGTAGATGTTCGAGGATCCACATTGCTGCAGTCCAATCCTCCCTCCTTCCCTCTGTGTTTAAGGGTGGTTGTGTAGGTGAGGTTATATTCTGGTAATTTTGTATATATTGTACATATTTTTGGTGCAGGTATGTTTGGAATTTTTGGTTTTGGCCTTAGCTTTTCAGGGTCTTCTGACATCTGGGGCAAGAAAAGACTGAGGATATGACGCCGGTCATGCGCATTAGTACCCTGACGTACTGACGTCAGTCTAATGCGCCCTGACCGACGTCAGCCATATACTTTGGTATTCGGGCCGACTGGACAGCGGACTACCCAATAGTTAGGACTGCAGCAATGTGGATCCTCGAACATCTACATTTATGGTAGGTACAAAACTGTACTTTCCTGGTTCCTTGAAAGAAGGGCATTTAGAGACCTATTCTGGATCTCATCTGGCTCAACACCTTTCGAGTTCCTTCTTTGTGGATGCTTACTTTACAAACTGTGTTTCAAATTTAACTAGCCCAGGCTTTTCTGGTGTCCTTGGATCTGAAGTATGCTTGCCTTCATATTCTTATTTACCCTCTCTTCAAGACGTTTTTACATTTCTCTGTTTCCGCCTCTCATTTTTAGTTCTCTGCTTTCCCCTTTGTCCTTTCTACTGCCCCAAGGGTATTCACAAAATGCATAGCTCCTGTTATTGCCTTTTGCAGGCTCCAAGGTATTTACATTTTTCCTTATCTAGATGACCTATTACTTCAGGCACCTTCTCCCAGTTGCCTGTTACAGAATCTGGAGATCTGATATTTCCAGTTTTTCATTTCATCCTTGCATACAGGTTCGGATCTGACTCTGCCATTACTAAGCGTGTGGCAACCAGAAAGCTCTTGGACACCTCCCCTTACCCATAATTCATCTCTCCCTATAACTGCAGATCTGTTTTGCAGCTTTGCAAAGACATGGTCTAAAACTTTTGCCATTGGA
>NW_025057864.1:0-6059 GCF_019279795.1 Protopterus annectens | reverse complement strand
CCCACATTGAAGAGTTTACCAACTTGTTCAGCAGAATGCATTAAATCCTGTAATTCTTTATTTTCAGCACAGTCAGGAATCAATATAATTTTCTGTTTTAAGTAGTCCCATAATATGCTGCTGATACTTTAACATATGCAATTGGCAGTTTAAGGCCCTAATGGCCAAAGTAGCAGAAGTGTATACCTTCTTACCCCATCTGTCCAAGGCTCTGGAATCTCCATCAGAGGTGGTAGGGTTTTTGGCAATAGTAGCCTTAATGCCTTTAGGTCCCGGGAAATGGTCTCTGGGTCTGCAGTAGGATTCTCGAAGAGGAACTTGTGAGAGTCAGGTACTCTGTGATACCTGTCAAGGTTTCCTGGGAGCCAGAGATAAGGTGTCAGAGGCCAGGCTAGATTCCAAGAAGGCATCATCTACAATGTCCAGGACAGGAGGGATAGCTAAAGGCCTGTGCTGAGGTAGGAGTAAGAATTCCCTAAGCCTCTTTTTGGAATCAGAGTAATCCTGGCTTTCCCAGAGGAAATGCTCCCTAAGAGTGTGCAAAGTTTCATCAAAAGAAAAATCTTCTGGAGGAGAAGCAGAGGGGATGAAGTCCTCTGCCTCAGAATCCTCATAGGTAGAGAAGGTCAAATCCTGGTAATCAGAAAAAACTTTTAGTTATGTACTCACCATAACTTCAGATGTTTGGGATCCATCTCGCCTACATTCTGACTGATGGGTTCGGAGCCGATCCCTCGGCTCCGACTCGGCACGCTTATGCCAAAGAGCGAAGTCTCTTATTGGCTGAGCTTATTATATCCCAGGATGCACCACTACCATTCCCCCAGATCTAGTTTGTCCGCATACATGCACACATGCATACCCTGCTTATATAACATCGTCAGATGAAACAAGATAAAACAGTAGAACTCAAAACCGTTCAATCTCTTCTGATCTCCAAGGCAGGGGGAAGGATAATGGGTATTAGGAATGAGCGAGATGGATCCCAAACATCTGAAGTTATGGTGAGTACATAACTAAAAGATGTTATGTGATCCTATCTCGCTACATTCTGACTGATGGGACAGCGTCCCTAGCACCTGAATCCTGGGTGGCTCACTGGAAAACACTCCTGAGTACCGTGGAACCAAATGATGCTCGCCCTTTAGATGCCACATCCAATTTGTAGTGGGAAATGAAAGTGGGATTGGACCAAGTAGCCGCAGCACAATTTCGAAATAGCGAGCTTGGAATGAAAAGCTATAGAAGTAGCCATAGCTCTGGTAGAATGAGCTTTGATAGATGTTGTAAGTTGCTTATTCAAGAAGAATAAGCCTGAGTTATGCAATCTCTGATCCATTTTGAGATAGTAGCTTTTTTGATGGTTTGGCCCATTTATTATCTGAGAAGGACACAAACAACTGGTCTGACTTACGGTTGCTGAGTCCTGTCTAAATAGAAGCGAATTGCCTGTGAACATCCAATTTATGAAGAGTGTATTCTGCTTCATTGGAGAATTTTGGGGAAAAAAACTGGTAGCTCTAGAGATTGTTGTAGGCAGAAACTGGAACAGATCTTTGGGACAAAGGATGGATTAGGCCTAAGTGATACTCTATCCTTGTGGAAAATCAAGCACGGTGGTTAATAGACAGGGCTTGAAGCTCTGAAACTCTTCTTGCAGAAGTAATTGCAACTAAGAAGGCAGTTTTCCAAGACAGATATTTTAACTCGCATGTAGCAGCCGGTTCGAAGGGGAGATGTTAATGCAAGCACCAAATCAAGATCCCACGGAGGTGCAGGATGAAAAACTGGGGTCTTAATAGGCTCGCACCTTTAATGAAAGTTTTGCATAGTCTGCTGCTCATCAAAGGAGGATCCATGGATTCTGGAATTTAGAGATAGCTGCTAGTTGGACTTTAATAGTTGAGACAGAAGACAGCTGATTAAATAGGGATGTTCAGAATTTCAAGACCTCTGGGACAGGAGCAGTGATAGGGTCTAAGCCCTTGAGTTGAGCCCAGATAGCAAACCTCTTCCACTTACTAAGGTACAATTTGTTAGTGGTGGGTTTGTGGGCAAGATAAAATGTGAACAACTTCGGTCTAGTTTGTGCCTTCTGACTAAAGTCGGAAGTGGAGGAGCCAAGCTGTCAAATTCAAAGATTGAAGGGACTGATGCCATGTCCCGACTGATGGATTAACAAGTCCGCAATTAGGTCTAAAGTCCATGGATCGTCCACTGCATGCTTCTTCAGGTAGGGAAACCATACCTGACGAGGCCAGTATGGGGCAATCAGTATCATTGAAGACCCCAGTTGAGAAGCTTTTGAATAACTCTGGGAAGAAGCCGAATTGGAGGAAAGGCATAAAGTAGCCCTGTTGGCCAAGGTTGTGCTAGAGCATCCATGGCTGGTACTCCCCGATGTGGGATCAAGGAGAAGAACCTTTGGCACTTGGTGTTCAGTGGAGTTGCAAATGGTCGCAGCACCAAGCGCCCCCATCTCCTGAAAAACTGAGCTGCGCTGTGTGGTTTAGAGAATTCACGGAGGAGAGAGAACTGTCCTGGGCTCAATTTGTCTGCCAATATATTTGATTCTCTCGGGATGTAATGCTACCAAGAAGCTGCTGGTAGCTACAGCTCATCTCTAATTTCATGGCCTCTCTCCCAAAAGATCTAATCCCTCCTTGTTTGTTCAGGTACCAAAAACCACCGACATGTTGTCTGTGTGGATGGCGGCGATGCCTGGAGGAAGAAACCCAGTAAGGCTTAGGATAGAAGTACAGCCTCATCTCCAACACGCTGATGTGAGAAGAGCCAGCCTGGAAGCCAGGAGCCCTGAACTAATGCAGACAATGCCCCCCACCCTATCTGGGAGGCATCTGTCGCCAGGGTAACCACTGGGAGGGAGAAATAAAGGGTTTTCTGATCCAAGTTGACGTCTGAAGCCACCCAGCCAAGGTCCCTTTTGCATATTTCCGTGAATCATGATGTGATGATTGGAGGGAAGATCCGAAAGGTCTATTGAGTTGACAAGAGCCACTGAAGAATCCTCTCTATGTGTAATCTTTGCTAGAGGAACTAAGAGAACTGCGGGCAGACATTGAGCCTAAACCCAGGTAGAACCATCCTGGCTGGGGCTTTGGATCCAGATCAGAGCTTGAACTTGGCCCTGTAAAGTCTCGGATCCTTTCGCAGAAGAAAGATCAGATTGGATCTTGAGTCTATCTCTGTCTTATAAACTTTATGCTGAGAGGCAAGACAGACTTTGGACCAATTGAATGTAATCCCTAGGGAAACACCCAGGAGATGGTGGCTTGAGGTTGTCCATTAGTAGATGCCTGGTGGTGGCAGTTAGAGCCAGTCATCGAGATAGAAAGCTCCTGAATCCAAGACTTCTCAGTAGTCACTACTGCCAACACTGAACACCCTGGGGCTGTAGAGACCAAAGGGCAGAGTGCAAAATTGGTAATGACTGGACTTCAGGCTAAGAGATACCCTGGACGCCTCTGATGTATCGGTGTGATAATAGGCCCTGAGGTCTATGGATACATCATCCAAACATCCTTTCTCCAACAATGGGAGAATGGATTAAAATCGCGACCATTCGGAATTTGACTTCGTGACGGATTGGTTCAGTCTGCTGAGGATCCAATATTGGCCCCAGGTCCCCGTCTTTTGGCACTAAAGAACCTGAGTAATTTCCTGATCCGACCTGGTCTGTGGGGACCGTTGACGACACCTTTTCTAGCAGCTAAAGCTCTGCGCTGCTATTTCCTTGACTGGGTGGTGGGTCCGGGATTCTTTTTACCTGTGGGGTGAGTATGAATGATGAACTCCGGCACGATCCAAGCACCCACTCTGTCCTGAGTGATTGACTCCTGTGCTTTTAGGTGCTTGGAGAACCACACCTCGACTGGTCTGAGCAGCACAGCCGGGCAATCCCTCATGACGCGGTGGGAGGCTGAAGAGCTACAATGGAAGGACTCATGGGTCTCCAGAATCATGTACCCTCTGCTCTGGGACCTGCCTCCTCGAAAATTTCCTGGCCCCTCTGCCTCTGGACGGGAATCTTCCTGCTGTTGGGAGAAAACTTATGAGATTTATGAACCACATTTTCCCCTCTCAGCCTGGGGTAAGGCCAAAGGGAGGAATAACGGCCTTATGGCAGATAAAGTTTTTCCCTCTTTGCTCACAGTAAGGGTGGTTCTTCACCTTGGGTCCAAACAATGAGGAGACCCATCAAAGGAGCATCGCGAAGGAAGACTTGTAGCGCCTCCGTGAAACGACACAAGCGGAGCCAGGCTTGTCTACGTGAGCCACGCCAGTGCCTGTCGCTTTTCTGGCTCCGCCTCTTCTCGGCCGCATAGGAAATGAGCCCCATGGACGAGTTAGAAATTGACTTAGTGATAGCTAACCGAGAGCTAACCGACTGGGCTAGTTGCTCAGGTTACCCAGGAATCTGGACACCCTTGACCAGATCCCTCCAGCCTGGCAAATGTGCCAACAATTCAGAGACCTTAAAGCAGTTACGAAGTCAGGCGCTCTTGCACTCGTCCATACCCAGACCCTTATTAGAGGATGGACGGACGTTGAAGCTCTGCTACGCCCTGTTAGTAGTAGATGCCACCACCATGGCATCTATAGCCACGCCTTTTAGTAAGGAACCTTCTCGGGGAGCAGACAAAATTTGTTTGGACGAGAAGGACTGGTTCTAGTATCTGGATAGTCTCTACGCCTTCGACAAACTAAATCTAACGAAGCTCTGTCAAGGGGCGTGAGACACTCAGGAGGCGGAGGCTGAGCCCCAAAAGGCCTTGAGGAGCACTGACCGTCTCAAGAGAGGGGGGTTTGATATCATTTTTCAGTTGTTTGAGGACTTAAGATGTCTGCAAATGAGACATCATCCGAGGACTCCATTTCGTGGACCCCTCTCAGCCATCCATATCAGTGTCTGATGTAATAGACCCGGGGAGTCCACGGCTTCCTCTGCATCGGTCTTCCTTGGGGGTTCTCCTCCAACACCAAGAACCTCAGGGAGGGAGGGGAACTCTCACTGGGCAAATCAGGCCCCTGGGGCTCCGCTAGCTACGGACAGGGGAACTGCCAAAGACCCAGTCTCACGCCCCAGGTGCCAGAAGCCGGAGAGATGGGTCAAGTGACTTGCACAGACCATGGCCCTGAAAGCCGGACCCCAGAATCCTTGGGAGTGTCCGGCCCCTGAGCCGTGATAGCTGCATTTGAAGTCCCGCAGTCAAGCACTCCAGGGAGGCTCGAACCCAAAGTACAGTCCCAAACCATCAGTCAGAACAGAAGTGTAGATGGATCCCAAACATCTGAAGTTATGGTGAGGATAACTAAAAGTTCTGTACCAAACTAGTTCTTTCAAGAGATACGCATCACTTTTTGTATAACATCTGGATGGAAAATCACTATTTATTGTATTTTCAAGAGACTCCGCTTTTTGATCTCTCTGGTCCAAAGAAGGTATCTCGCGATGTGTATAAACCAATTGGCTATTGAAACTAAGTTGAAAGCCAACAATAGGCTAAATGGGATCAGTTTAGTTGGTGTCTTATGAAGACCACTGCTGTTATACAATATAAAAGTTGTAACATATTTGTTTATAAATATGCTGCTTTATTATGGAAACCTGCATCGTGTTTTAGAAAATTAACTTTTCAACCTTTGATCACAGGAAATAGGTCATGAGCAACGCATAAATCGGCTGTTATATTTATTTCTTGACTGGATAGAACCTATTTCTCTGCATGTGTTTAACGTATTATTGTTTGAAATAAACTGATTGGACAAAGAAGGTTGATGAAGAATAATGGCTTTTTGATATAAATGGATCATTTAGAGTCTTATGAGTGGCTACTGCCAGTTCTTATATGTTGAAATATCTTTTGTGCTAAATATGCACTTTATTATAAGTCCCACTGTGTTTAGAAGAATTGACTCTGAATCCGTCTGAACCTGCCTCTTTTCTTTACCAATGAACAACTATTTGGCTATTTTTTGATTGGATTGAATCTTACTATGGTATTATTGGATCCCTGAAAAGGAAGTATCTGAATGGC
>NW_025057863.1:0-6584 GCF_019279795.1 Protopterus annectens | reverse complement strand
TATCAAAGACATCAACATTTTAAAAAAGCAGTAAACCAAAAAAACCAAATTGATAAACATAGAATATGAAATGGAAACTTGAGGAAGTACATCAATTATTTGACCGGACTGGAAAAGAGCTTATGAAAATTATGATTAAGTACAATGACTCGCTCATAGCCCGCCATACACTAGAATTAGAGGAAGAGAATGAGTGTATTTTGGTGGACCTAAATTTTGAGCGTTACCAAACCAATTATAACAATATATTGGCATCTATTGAATCTGGTTGTGCCAATATATTTCAAAGATAGCTCAATAAAATAAACAGAGACTCTAATGAATATAAAAGCCAAAAGGTATATCCGTTGTCTGCAGGTAACCATGGGCACAGGGGCTCAACAGCCAACGGCGAATCGGAGGTGGGACAGGAAATGATGAGGTGGCAGGACGTTCATAATAGTGGAGACAAATGGAGTGAATTCCCTTTAGATAGAGGTCCCAGGCGGTCGGAGAGACTGAAAAATTGACAACAGGGATGGCAGCAGCAGGAGACGCATAGGAGCCATGAGTATTTCAGGCAAGGGGCGAGACCGAAGAAATGGAACTATGCACAGCAATATCATGAACCGCAACAGGGCAGATGGAGATAGACTGCTCCAGTGATTCATTATTAGAAGTAAGTGTCTATTCGGAGCTCGAATTTTCGAACAGGGAGGCATATGCTGTTTGTGACAATATTGTTTGTGATAATTTGGATTGGTCTGAGCAGCATTGTAAATGCGCTGAAGTGGGGGACAGTGAAATTTTAGTGACACAACAAAGGTCAGTGTGGACTGATGTTTTGGATAGACACACTTGTAGTATTAATGAAACCAATGTGTTAACACCTGTACCTGGATGCAATGATGTAAACTGTGATATGTTGAATATTATTGATGCAATATAGGGTGAGGCAAATGCTGTTTGTTCAATTAGCCCATCAATTATTTTATTATAGTATTGTAGCAATTATTATATTTTATATATACATTTTTAAAATATGTTTATAATATCAAACAATAAAGGCGATGAGAGAAATATATGATACAGCATTTTTTGAAATAGTAGTGTTATGTGTATGTATATACATATGGGTACAATGTATTTACAATTTTTAGAAATGTTTGTTGTTTGTTTTTTATGTAATAAATAGATATGTAATGTTTTTTAAGTGAACATAAATTAGTTGTTTACTTAGGTCATTGGAGAGTGAAACGTTTAGGTCAGTATCGAATGTATAATGATATAATTTTATAATTTTAAGGTTCTTGATGAGATAAGTAGTATTTTATTAATTACTTAATTAATTTGGTTAATGAAAGTTTTGGGTGTGAAACTGTGAGAGTATATAAGGTTGGAGTGGGAAGTTATGCTATTTTCTGAAGAAGTCTGTAACAATAAAGACAAAACCTAGGTAAAACAGTCGTTAATTGGTCTTCATTCAGCGCTGGAGTATCAGGGTCTTTCCAGAGAATTACATTTAACATTATACAGTACAGATATCACTGAACTGCCATATATAGCAACCTATTAGCTAAATGAGAGTGAAACACTTTAACTGCCACTTATCACTGCTCACCCCACAACTGCTTGGAAGTGCCTGGCTCACTCTCAATCTAATGAACCATGTTCTGCACAGCAACAAAATAAAATCACTATATAAGACTATACAAGAGTACCTGGCACACTGTATGCAACATGATGCACCACCTAGCCACAGCAGATATACATCAAGCTGATGTGTAAAGAAATATATCATCCATCACAATGAGTGTAAGGTCCAGTAAATGTATTACTATTATAACACAAAACTTGTTAATGGCAAACCTGTGTCCAAAATATGTGTACAATTGGGAATATAGGTTGCATACTGCTGCAGTACACTATGAATGTTGCTAGATATGCAGTTATATGTTTTACCACACATATGTCAAAGGACATGTTACAGACATACCCACACACACATCAGCATAATTACAGGACACAAAGGTATGACAACCCAGACAAGCTTTCAGTGTGTACTATACAGTACTGTGTGTCAGTACTTACACAACCTTAATCTTGAGAAATGTAATCTGTGATGAATACAGGGACCACACAAAACAGTGGATGCAAACAATGTGGACATACACCATACTTTGCTGTACAGGCCCAGAGCTTCAAGTAGTACTACAGTACACACAGGATTTGGATTCAACATCAGTACCAATCAATAATCATAGATGTAGTGCTTTAGCCTCCAATGACACACCCTAGTTAAAACCAAGGGACTTAATCACACTGTATGCAATAGCACTTTTTCTGCCTAGCAACAGAATACACAGCTTTTGCTAGGATCAAAGCAAGGACCCATAATACCATGACATAAACAGTTTCCCACTAAGCTATCCCACAGATACATATCTTTGACGTATTCACAAACACATTGACCATCACAATCAGTTAACAGTACAGAGAATCTATTGCAACAAGTAGATGTAGGTGTGTATGAGTATATATAACTATATATACTATATGTATATATATATATATATATATATATATATATATATATATATATATATATATATATATATATATATATATATATACATCCATTGGTGTACATATACATATATATGTAGGCACATATACATTTCACCTTTCATAGTGAGAATATCAATTATACAAAGGATGAAGGTGTACAGTAATGTAATAAAATCACAGTCTTGGGATAAATGCATTGAAGGTGTTCACAGCCCAGGTAGCTTTAGCAGGCCTTACTGGCTTCAACATTGCAAACTGAACAAACCACCCACAGTGTTTAACCACCACATGTCATATACCAGCACTGTATGCTGTCTTGTTTGTCACACACTAAAACCTACATACAAATATGCGCATACTAACCTTCACCAACATATATATCTCCCCCCTTCACAAACAGTTGCAATATGTCCCCTGCTCTATGCACATATACAGATGTGAATATATATGACACATATATATTTCTCTATGTGTGTGGCATACACACACAAGGTCCACACTGTTGTAAGTCCCTGGACCTCACAGCTGAACTGTTGGGCCTTGCTGCAACACAAACAGGTGTCACATATGAACACACACTAACATTACGGGGGTATATATGGCTATAGATGCTAGATAAGCATACTAGACTGCTACAGCAGTTGCCAATGCTAAGCTACACTTTAATATGACTATCATGCATGTGTTGTTCTGTCACACCCATGTTTATATAATGTCAACGCTAATCCCCCCAACAGCCATTGGCCACACTACTGTACAGAACACAGATAACATGGATCAGATCTTTGACATTTAATGCTGAGCTACACATTTCACAGGTATGTCCCACTGCCCACAGGTACAGTTTGTTCATAGCAGTAGTTAAGCAGAACATCTGTGCATAAATAAGTACTGCTGCCACATATGAATGGTTCACATTATGTAGACTATTCTTCAATAACATCTACTACATGCCAGTAAATACATATGTGTCACATACCTTTCCTTTGTATGATTTGGTAATATTTTTTTTTCCTTTTTCCTTTTCTCTGTCTCTCTCTGGCTCTCTCTCTCTGTCAGTCTCTGCAATAGAGTGATTGAGTTTGTTGGCAGAGATTGCAGCCTGGTTTTGTAGGAATTTGCACATAAGCATGTGATGGCCTCTGCACCAATTAGTGGCCACCACTTGCTAATTGCATGCAGCCTGCTGTGTAGTAATTGCAGTAATCACTATCATAGCAACCCAGTAATATAAATTGCTAACTCGGGTAGGCATGGCCCTTTCAGCTTTCCAAGATGGAGATCATCCTTGTTTGGTGTGGTCATAATTGTTTAAGACAGAAGGTTGGTATAGTTCTTATATCAGAAGCCAGAGGTGTAGCCAGAGATTGCATTTTGTACTCAGACCTAATGTTGCTGCTTCCAGTACCCTCTTGTCAGTGTAGAAATTTACTCACCCCTCAAAATGCTACCCCAAGATACATGGAAAGATGTACTTTCTTTTCAACTTTTACAATTAACTGCAATACAAAGATAGTTATTGAGATGTATTCCTTTGGCACAAAAATTGTTTGCGAACTGCTATACTGTGAATATTCATTTACTCAGTTCTAAACAGTTTGTGCTTTTTTAGTGTTGACATTAGCACAAGCTGCTCAGAAAAAAAACTGGACACATATCAGTACTGTAAGTATGCTTACCTACATCCTTGGTAGACCCTGCACATCCAGGTATATTCTACATTTGGTTAGGGGTGCAGAAGTACAGACAGCGTAAGAATTATTGTGTGGATTTTATCTTGCTGGACTTACAGGGTTGCTGTGTACATGTTAGTTTATCAAGGCAAGTAGTCTGTCTGCGTAACTCCCAACTGTGGACCTATCCACATGGTAGCCAGAGAATAGCCTGTTATTTTTTGTCTGTGCACCACACAGGTCTTTTCAGCAATAGAGCAATGGCATTGTTACAGTTGGTTGCTACCAGTACATGGCTACATCCATTTGTATTTCAGTGTTGCATTCCTACATAAGGGTATGCTTCCGAAACTCCTTCCAAAGCTATTTGCACAGTGTGTAACAGCAGAAAGGCTGATATGCCTCTGTTTCTGCCTCTGCCAGACCTCTCAAACACTCAGATACATATTTGAACAGACTCAGGGAAAAGTAAAGAAAAAGTTAGGGACACCTTTAAAATATTAGTGCCATTAAGTTGAAACATTGAGAGAATCAGAGCATATGAATTAATACACCTTTTCTGAAGTAAAATAAGTGTCTAACTCTTAATTATTGTCATTATTCATTAAGTGTAATTCACAGCCTTTCTGGCCAAAGTCACTAGTTTTAGAAGAGATTCTGAGGGACAGAGCTAAAATTTGTGTCAAAATCAGGGACATCCCTGAAAATTAGGGACAGTTGGGAGGTATGGCCTCTGCCCTAAACAGATATGCCAGTGTTTGTCCTGCTGTGATACTGTGTGGGGTTTTAAAGTGATGGTGTAACATTATTTCCTGCTAGAATGGCTGCTTCTCTTATCACAGTCATGTAATGTAATCCCACAACAACTGTTGGTAAAGATCCACAGAACAAGTTGTGTGGTATGGCATTCCTATTTTTCCTTTACATTCACTCATTCTGATGCATTATATAGTTATTTCAGCACCAACTTGTATATCTACTGTGGCTTAGTGGTACTTCATGTTGTAGTGTGTACAAGGTCGGGGTTGCGAGACTGTCAGAGTTGTTTTATTTTGCTCCGAGCAGAACAAGGGCCCTCACATACAGAGTGACTAAGGCACTTTTAAGCAGTTGTAAGTGGGTTTGCGGGGTTTGCTGTTTAGAAGTTTAAAGTGCAAACAACCCACCCCCCAAAACCCCCAAATTTGCTTAATAGTGCTTACTCCTAACCCCCTCATTTCTTTGAAAAAAAAGAAAAATGGGGAGATAGGAAAGTGGTGAAAAAGGGGCACAAAGAGGGAAAGACAGTATGGAAAGTAGCTCGGGATGTGCAGGACAGATGTAGGGAAGGTCCATAGCTGCCCATTTCTTTAACAGCAGCAGCTGTGCATATGGAATAAATATGGAGGTAGATATGAAACCTACAACCCCTGAGAGAGGGGTGAGGACAACAAAGTATGTTTTAATGCCAATTAAATTACATTTTATGTGTCTAGTAGACATGTGTGCAAAATGGGCAGCTATGTATGGGGCATAATTTTTTTTGGGGGAGCAGAGTGCCCTTTTTTTTCAGGTGAGAGTGGAATGTGGGGTAGGGGAAGTAAGTATATTTGGGGAGGTAGGTTGGGAGGTAAACAGACAAGACAAACAAGATGCATACAGGGCGTTTTGAACATGGGTTGGGTGAACACCTTTGAAAGGGAGGGATGTTTGGAAATCGCAAGCCCATGAGCCCACAGATTGAAACAGTGGGACTAAGTTCCCCACCCATGGGCAGTCACCACTGCACCTTCCCGCCCAGGGGGGGGCTGTGTGGGGGGTGTGTAGGAGGGGGAGGCTGACCCGGAGTTGCCCCCTGTGCCTCAAGCTGGCATAGAGGTTCTGCAACAGAACGCTTTAATCTCCCCCAGCCCAGACCTTTTGAAGGGTGATAGGTGGCCCCCCTCCACCCAACCTTTCATGGGGGGCCCCATCCCGCATTTCCACCCAAAAGGGGGCACAGGGCCAATGGAGGAGGAGGTCCCAGGCTGGGCACCTGCTGGTGCCAGGTGCCATGGCCAGCTGAGGTGGGACAGGTGGGTCCGCTGGGACCGGCCTTCCCATATGAACTATGTTTTGGAGGGTTTAATAAAGATATGGGTAAGTAACAGTCAACAGCATTCCCAATTAGTTATAACAGCATGCAGAAGTATTCCCATTAACCCAACACACCAGATTTTCAACAGTTGAAAAGCAAGCATAACACATGCATATATAGAACAATAGTGGACATTACAACAACATGCAGGTTGAATTGATGGCAACAGGCCACCAATATTGTGGTATTTTAACAGGGTACATGCACAGAAATAAGTGCAAATATTTATAAACCAATAGGACATATGT
>NW_025057862.1:0-6212 GCF_019279795.1 Protopterus annectens | reverse complement strand
TTCAGTTACAATGGGGTTTTTAGATGGGTTAATCCTAAGCTTACAAAGTTACTTTTGCTTTAAAGGAAACCCAGACCTTATTTTGGGGAAATTGGGCATTTCAAAAGGGCCAATTAAAAATTTTTGGCCCAGATCCCGCCAAAATGCTTTTGGAAAGCGGGAACTTATTTTGCGATCAGAGAGAGAAAGTACAAAATCCAGGGGAGGTTCAACTGTGCCAGCACACATGTGGTTTACCTGGCACAGTGTTCTTCATGTCCGGCTTTCTATATAGGGAAAACTGCATGACCGCCTATATGAACATCTATATGCCATTAAGAAAGAAAAAATGGCTAATGCACTTGCTAAACACATTAGCAAGTGCCCGGGGCATGGGTTTAGCTTTACAATGATTGATCAGATTGTGCATGATAAAAGGGGGGGGGGGCCCTGTTTCCTATTTGTTGGAACTCAGAGAATTGCTTTGGCAATTTAGGCTGGAAGCATACCATTTTCCAGGCCTGAACAACATGTTGTCAATTTCATGTGTTTTGAAATTGAAAAGCTTGATAAGGTAGCTTTGCTATTTCATACGTTAATGTGCAAAATTATGATACATGTTTTCAGTAGCCTTTGTTTTAAAATTTTTTGCACATGCATTGCTCCATCATGGGTCCAATTTATTAACCATGAAGTGAGTTATTTATTGATTTTATTTTAATACCTATTTTGGTTTCTTTTCCAAGTCAAGCCTGTTGGCTATTGACTTATTGTTTTTAATCCATATCCTTAAGGAGTTTTTTATATTTACATATGTTTTAAATAGTCTTATGCCTTTTTGTATGTTCTTTTAATATATTAAAATTTTTATTCCACCCAGGTGGCAGTGTGGCAAAAGTAGGGAGTTATATTGTAGTATTTAAACAGGATGTGTTAAATGTGTTTATTTCCTGTTCTGAGGAAGTTGGTGAGGAGTCACCGACGAAAAGCTAAACAAGACTTTGTGGCTTAAATAAACATTGAGTACAAGTTTACTTACTTGGTTTGGACATTTTTTACGGATTTTCAAATTTGGTGTGCAGATCCCTGGCTCCTCCTTGTGTAGCAGTTGGTTTTGTATTTTTTATCGTTGTATCAGGTATTTGCCAGAGGGGACATCCCAAATGGCCGCCTGGTGGGGGATGCTGGCTATGCACTGGAACTGTGGATGATGACTCCATCAGAAATGCACACACACTCATGCAAGAATGCCATAATAAGGCACACGCACAAACCAGAATCATCATAGAGTGTGTGTTTGGGATGCTTAAGTCATGGTTCTGTTGCTTGGACATATCTGGTGGAGCCTTGCAATACTCTCCAGACACTTGTGTCCACATCTTCATAGTATGTGCCATGCTACACAATATGACCCTGGGGAAACAGTTGCAGCAGGGACAGAATGGTGAAGGCAATCACAGCCCACCACCATTGCCAAGGGCCCCACAGGCAAAGAGGTACTCAGACCATGAACACCCTGAGCTAGCCCCAGTAGGCAGATGGAGGCATGCTCGGTATGCCCATGCCTTGACAAGGAGGGAACATATAGCACACACACTGACAGTGTAGGCACCTAGGGACTGACACCTTTCTCCACCTGCACACACAGTGTGTGGTATGAGTTGTAGTCTGGTAGTGCTGGTGTGCTCTCAGGAGCCATAAAACAGGTTTCATTTACTGCACAGATATTGACGTTGTCCATACTGAGGAGTGCTGTGAGTGCGTGCATTTTGTGATTACAACTCCTGGCGTTGAGTAGAATAACCCTCATTGATTTTGCTATTGTGCTGTTTATGGAGGAGGGATTCACCTGTAAGTCTTGCCTAAAAAAGGCACCGTGTAGGTGCCAGTAGCCTTGGCCAGTATTCGAAACCCTAAGGTTGACACATGCAACCCAGTATCGTATCGTTGCATACATGTTTCCCATCTGTGCTTGTTTTTCATCTTTCCTGTAGGTAACCTATTGGTAAGCAATAGAAAGCCTAAAACTGATACAAGTCTTCTAGCTTCCAAGATAGGATTTCGGCGTGATTAAGTATCAGTGTTCTGCATGTTCTTGCTGTACTTAACTGTTTTCTGACTACATGGTGATTTATCACTGTATATTGTGATCTGAAAGCTCTGTTTATTCACATATTATTTCTGTGATGACCTTCACTTTAGGGGTTCACATATAGGTAGAAGGCTATCTGCCCAAGGGCATTTAGAAGCAAAGCTACAGTGTGTTGGCTTTCTCTGCACCATTGATGAAGTAACTGAGCCTCTGTCAAGCATAGCCAATGAAGTGATTCTAGGCAGAGTTGCGAAGCTGTTGAAGACTGGGTTGGAGGGTGATGGGGCACTTAGTGATCTAAAAGGGCATGTTAAAATGAAAAATCAACCATTCAATTTCCCAACAGGACTTGCCGCTATAAAACTGGAGGCCCCCGGCTGTATGGTTCTGGGACACATGATCCCAGGGGGGTATATTCTGTTACCCATTCCCCATCAAGGTTTCTCTTGAAGTGAGTCAGGGAGGGGGTATGCCTAATGTAGTTGGGAATTAAATAAATAGTCTCTCATTTCAGATGTAATGTATCTAATTCAAGAGTAAGTGAAGCTCAGTGGGTTTGGGCACCTCCGCTCTTTGCTTAATCTAGCTTACACATAGAAATCATCTAAATAGGAAATAGGTAGAAGCAACGTTAATGTCAATAGTGTAATGGTTATAGCATTTGCACAGTATCTGTATATTCGTGGTTCAAATCCCAATAAAGTCAGATGTGTTTTTTCATGTTAAAAAGTATACCTTAACCACAGCTTGCATATTTAGGTAGTATTCTTCAGTATAATAAAGATTTGAAACACCCATATAAATGCATGTGTGCCGGAGAGTAAAGTCAACAGAGATTGTCATGTTAAGTAAGCACATAGTGAGATGATACTTCACTGAAATGTATATATCCTGAGTAGTTAGCAGATGTGGCCGTGTTTGCTCGCATAGGTTATACATTTTTAAATTTTGTTTAACAGTGTTTAGCTGCTGCTTTACTGTCAAACAAACACTTTTAAACATGCTTACAACTGCTTAAATGAGCCTTATTCTAGAGTAAAAAACATTTTTGAAACATCGCAGGTCTTGAACCCTGGACCATGCACACCATAGTCATGGGACTTACCACTAAGCCATCTGAGCTGTAGATATGTTTCATGGTCTTTAGACTACACCTTTTACTATAGGCATTCCACAGTACTGACCACAAACAGGACAGTCACTTTGTGTACATATGTACAGTACATTGTAATGTACTGTAGTTTGTAAATCAACATATAGAAGTCTACATATGTATAACTGAAAAATTATATATATATATATATATATATATATATATATATATATATATATATATATATAGTGATGTTTGTATATATATATATATATATATATATATATATATATATATATATATATATATATATATATATATGTATATATAGCTACAGCTATAGCCATATATAAACATCTATGAACACACTTCGTGACACAGAAGCAATCCAAAGGAATTGAAGTGTACACAAAACACACACACACACACACACACACATATATATATATATATATATATATATATATATATATATATATATAGATGTTAGTATATGTATATGAAACATCTTGGAAGTGGGAGGAAATGTAATGCAGCTCTGGTATTATAACTATTAATATTAACTGTGTTGGATGTTCAATAAGTGAACTGGAGGAGTGTACATGGAGTATGGAGACAATTAAAAAAGGACACTAAACAAGAAACTTTCTCATCCATAATACACCTTGTCAGGTTACATTGCAACACTTAATTCCACAAACATATGAACATTAACAAGTACCATACATATGTACACCAACTGACTGTCACATTTGTTTTCAGTAGTGAGAAATGCCTGTAGTAAAATGTATATTCTAAACACCATAACATTTGTACATATCTCAGGTGCCTTAGTAGTAAATTCAGTGACTGTGGTGTTCATGGTCCCAGGTTCAAGGGCTGTTAATTTATTTTGAGGGTCAGAATAAGGGCTGTTGGCTGCAGGTTTTAAGCAGTTGTAAGTGGTTTTGTGCGGGTTTGCACGATGATAAGCGGCGCTTAAACACGGTTAAACAGATAAACGCTTCAAAGTTGTAACCTTTGCTTATCGTCAAGCAGACCACAGACAAACTTGCTTACAACTGCTTAAATGTGCGTTAATCACACTTTCCCTACCAGTGCCTGCTCTGAGAGGTAAAATAATAACCACTTCCAGGATAGAACCCGAAATGTACATCCTCAGAGTAACCTACCACTAAGCTACCTGAGATGTACCTATGCCAGTTCTGTATTCAGACAGGTTAAAACACAAAAGGGAGGATTGTGTGGAAATAGGACAAACCGCCATGTACCCAATGAAAGGTCCATGCTATATGTATATATATATATATATATATATATATATATATATATATAGTATATATATATATATATATATATATATATATATATATATATATATATATATATATATATATATATATATATATATAATATATATATAAATGTACACACTATATATATATATATATAGAGAGAGAAGAGAGATACATGGATACATGTCACTATATAGAGATATACATATATGTAGATATATAGATAGGTTAAAAGATCTACACATCTATGGAGGTGCATATAAATGTATGCAATAATATATATTATATATATATATATATATATATATATATATATGTATATATATATATATATATATATATATATATATATATATATATATCACATACATTTGTGTATACAGCATCTGAAGTGTTCACATCTGAGTATAACATGGAACATAGCAATCACACATTCTGCCACCCCCAAACAATATGAACATAGCATATGAAGAGTATATGCCAATACACTATTACAAATATGTTCTATGGACATGAGCCAAATAGGGTTAGTCACCAACACAACTACAATAACTGCAAATATCCATGACGAAATACACAGACATCTTTCATTTAGCAAAACTTATTACATTCCGATGTATTGCCAAAAGGATTCAAGGACTAACATTACCTGCATGCTATACAGGAAGCATTTAACAGTGCTTTAATGAATCAGCCTGCAATTACCATAGTATTAGTCCACTAAGGGATAGGTGTTCACATAGGGAAAGAACACTCACACACATATAGAATATGTATAAAAGCAGTTCCCTCGCACCTGCATCTGCTATGTACACCCACCATCTCCCCCACACCCAAACTAATTACAACAGTACATACTGTCATAACATAACCAATCATTCACCCACTGTACGACACCTGCTGAAACCTTGACATACCTGGACAGAGACACACTAACATGGCCCTATTTGAAATAGTTGCTGTTATACACTGGAACAGCTACTGACGTTACAGAGTTTGCTTGAACTAATCCTATTTCAGAGGGTTGAAAAGTAATTACACCAGGAAGTGTTAGCAATTATTGATTATCAGCACAGTATGATGCACATTTATACTAAACTAAAGATGTCTGTTGAGCACACTCTAAACCCCCTAACATTATATGCATAACCATATAGTCTTAAACTGGTCAAACATCCTGGCCAGACTGAAACATATGCAGAAGTATTAGGTACAGACAAACCCTGCACAAGTAGCAATGTTCAGAAATATAACAGCAGTACTCACATTTATACCAAATCTTCTAGGCATTACACACAGTATATTTCTGTTTGTTTCCATATAGCTGTTGCAATAGATTTCAACACTTCCAGGCTGTCTTCCTCACAAGTAAGGCAAAGGGACAATGCCCAAGTGGAGTACTGAATTATACTCCAGTAATAACTAAACACAGCAAAAAGGACTGAGATTTAATGAGACTGTTCGGGATTGTTTGAAATTTTATTTTCATCCATGTCACTACGCAATGAAGGCTATAGTCTTCATCCATTCTTTTTCGGATATGATTGTTGCACAAAGGTATACAACATGGATCCTGGAACTTTAACTGATGCTGATGGGCGGTTTGCTCTGTTAAACAAATTAATGGCCAAAGAAATCACTTTATATTTTGACACCAGGCTGTTGGAGAAATACATCAGTTTAAGTATTACTCTCAGATGTTGACAAGTTTACCTTTTCTTTGGGAACCTTTCCCCGGAAATGGGGTGGAAAA
>NW_025057861.1:0-6432 GCF_019279795.1 Protopterus annectens | reverse complement strand
TTCAAGCAAGTTGTACTATCATCATCTAAAAGCAGTACAGGTTGCTTTCCAGGAAAGAACAACTTGAAGTGCTCAATAGATCTCAAGGACTTGTACTATCACATCAAAACAGACAGGTGCTCCAGGAGATATCTACACTTTCAGCTGTGAGCCAGTCATTACCAGTTCAGAGCACTGCTTTTTGGGCTCACCACTGGATGACCTTACAGGCCCTAGGATCCATGTTAAGCAGGTATCCTATTAGTCCCTGTAGCCAGATTCTTCATGTGGATTCCTCAGTGGGTATTAGTGGCACAATTGTCCATCCATTTTCAACCACTGTCCCTTCCAATCAGATGGACTCCAATTTTCTAGCGTCAGTTTAGCTGGTGGATACAGTCAAGACAATCTCCTAGGCAGACCATTCTTAAACAACCCCCCTATAGCCACTTTGACCACGAACGCTTTCCAGTTTGGGGGCATTACAGTAGGAAGATGGCCCAAGGCATATGGTCCCGTATTGTGATCAGGTTGCATATCAGTGTCCTAGATATGAGAACAGTATTCCTAACATTGCAAGCCTTTTAGGATGATCTCCCTTCAGGGACTATTGCAGTTTATCCCAACAACTGGTACATCAACAGTCAAGGAGGAACCCGTTCTTACCTCTTGTGCATGGAGGCCATAAGGGTGTGAGACTGGGTGATATCTTCAGACTGCCTTCTAGTTGCAATGCTTATACCAGGGAAACCATCGATCTAGCGGACACAAATCAGGCCACTCCTGGTTTTGCACAAGTGGTCCCTCAGTCATTCAGTGGCGGATATGATCTTCAGCCGTTGGGGTCAACCTTGGTGCGACCTCTTTGCCTCTCGCCTCAGCAACAAATGCACCAAGTTCTTTACTCTGATCCCTCTTCTGGGGGAGTTCTCGAGGGATGCACTAGTCCATGATTGGCCTCTGGGTCTGTTAACATGCTTACCCTCCTCTTCCGGTCATACCAAAGTTTCTTCAGAAGGCAAGCAGGTTCAAGAGATCACTCATCCTGATTGCCCCTTCTGATCTTGTCACGTGTGGTTCCCCTTCCTTTGGTCTCATCTGAAATATCCTCCTTGAATACTAGAAGCATGTCAGGACCTCCTTTCTCAGCTGGCAGGGATGCAGCATCCAAATCTTCATGCCCTCAAAATGACTACTTGGTTACTCCCACTTCCAACCCTGCTGAGACAGTACAGGCTTAATTCACAGTCTGAAAAATATTTATAGCCTCGCAAAATGCTACTACCATAAAAGTCTACACCAGTAAGTGGAAGAGATTTGTTATTTGGGCCACGAGTAGAAACTATCCTTTCTCAGCACCGGTTTCAGAAGTTTTACTGTTTCTTAGTACTCTATTCAAGAAAGGTGCTAGCTTTTCGACTGCCAAGCTTCATTTAGCTGCTGTTTCTAATTTCCATCCTGCAAGTCAGTCTCGCTCTTTCTTCACTGTTAGGCTATGCAGATCCTTTATGAAAAGTGCTTTCTTGTTAAGGCCTCCAATCAAGGATCTATCCCCCTCCTTGTGACCTCACTTTCATGTTGCAGGTTTTGACCCAGGGACCCCTCGAACCAGCTTCAAGTTGTGACATGAAGTTTTTGTCATGGAAGACCATCTTTTTGGTGGCTATAATGTCCGCTGAGAGAACTTCTAAACTTCAAGCCTTATTCTCCAAACCTCCGTATGTAATTTTTCACAAGAACAGAGTTTCTTTATGCACCAGTCCTTCCTTTATGTCCAAAGTAGCCACCAAGAACAATATCAACCAATCCATCCCGTTACCAGTACTCTTCCAATATTTCTGCAGTAAAGGGGGGTTTGTAGGATTTTCTAATTTGAGGGGGTATTTTAGTGCAACACAGTTAAGGCTGTTATACATAGCACAGGCAGAAAACTATAATTCAAGGTGGAAAAAGATGATGATGACGCAGGAAGGAAGCTCTAAAAATAAGGAGAAATTGGTGTTTTGTATACAGACTCTTAAGGAGAACAGCCAAAATCATACAGAGTATTATGTTTATAAAATAGCAGGGAGTATTCTAAGAACCAAACCGTTATGAGAATGGAGACAAGAGATTTTGCTTATAGGTTTGACTGTGGTCAGGGATACATATAATAGGCAAGAGGGGGCTGGAATGTATTGGAGAAAATTGGCAAAGGAACCAAGGTATTGGGAGCAAATAACGAAAAAGGGAAAGGTAATAGAATGGGTTGCGGCCAAAAATTTATTTGGACTGCAGGTTATTGATTGCCTTCCCTATCAAGGATTGATATCAGTGTATAGGCAAAGGGAAAGAAATAGGGAGCTCCTAAATGAAAGACCAGCACTGACAAGAGTTTTTAATAGACTGTAGAATAGAAGCTGCCATTAAAAAGGAATAATTAGTAAATCATATAAAATACTGCATGATAATTACAAGAATCGATGAGAGGAGCGTAGAAAGGACTCGGAAGAGAGATTGGATAAGCAATTCACAAAGAGACAAATGGGGATATATGTATAGCTCCCAAATATGCAACAATGTCTAGATGGAAATGTTTATATAGGTATTTTAATACCCCGAGTAGACTCCAAAGAACTCTTTCTGAGGTGGATAACAAATGCTGGAGGTGTGATGGTCAAGAAAGAGGTAGCTGGGAACATATTTTTTGGAGGTGTGACGATCTGGCAGACTTTTGGGATTCTCTGCGGGTCGCTCTGTCAGAGATGCTAGGTGGGTGGAATGGACTGACTGAGGAGATGATTTTTTTGAGTTATGCTACAGAATCAGAATTGCCTAGACTTGGTAAAGCCTTGCTGAGTCTAATTATGGTGGCTGCCAAAAATCAATTGCTGGAAAATGGAAATCAAAGTCTAGACCAACTTTACTAGAAGTAGTGAATATGGTAACAGAGATAAAAGAAATGGAAATGGGATCTTTAGAAAAAGGAAGGATCAAACTACATACAAAAAATGGGAATTGTGGGAAAAGTATATGCAGAGCAGGAACGAGGTTTAAGTGGCAGGACTTGAAGGAGCTATATAATGCTTAACTGGCAATGACTAGAAGGTTTATATGTGAATTATAATTTTCACAACTACAGTTTCAATGGTGTCTGTGATGTAAACTGTTTATAACTAAAGTGATATAATTTTGTATGTTTTTTATTTATATAAATGTAAGATTGTTTTTTTCATATGTGGAAATTTAATAAAGATGCTGGAGGAAAAAATAAAGTGGTATGTTCTTCATCTTTTAAACGTTCATAGACAACTCTGTGTTTACCTGCACAGGACCAAACAACACAGGAAGTCTAACCAGCTCTTTGTAGCATTCTTATCTAATAGAGTAGGACAAGTGGAGTCTAAAATTACCTTGGTAAAATGGATATGTGGCTGCATTTTGTACATTTACTCACTCAAAGGATTAGAATTACCTAGACATCCCAGAGCACATTCCACTAGAGCAATGGCTATATCTTTTGCTTTCTGTTCTAGAACCTCCATTGATGATATTTGCATGGCAGTGACATGGTCTAACAGTCACACCTTTGTATCACACTACAAGTTGGATGTCATATCCAGGAGCTTAGCCTCCTTTGATTACATGGTGCTTCGGCATATCCTTCCATGAGGACCACCTGCTATCTACATTTCTGGGTACTCTGACCCTATCGTGAGGAGGACTGAAGAAGACAACATCAGATTAAAAGGTCATGACTTCCATCATTCCGTCTCACATTTCAACCCAAACATCCCCCTGCCTCTTTTATTATAGAAGATTACGAAGGGACTCCTGTGTCCCATGTCTGAGCCTGTCTTCTGCCCTTCCTTGATGTATGGGTGATGGATGTGTGGAATAAGCAAACTCGATCTGGTTGATGTAGTGCATTATGGGTAAGAGGGAAGAGCTTGAGAGTCGGATCCAAGTCTGTAGAATGTGGCCAAGCCAGACCCAAAACCCTACTGGGAGGAGGAATGAAGGAAGAGAACACAGATGCCATGTTACGGTAAGACATAACCTTTTATTTTATGAAAAATGGACCAAAAGTATGAGGCAAAAATCTGGACATTCTATGAAAATCTGTACAGCTGAGAGGTATAAAGCTGAACAGGTGCATTATTCTATCTCATGAGTTGTCCTTCAACAAGTTTGTAACAGAAATCTTTTTCCATCAGTGGGGCCAGCCTTGTTTCAATCTTTTTGCTCTTCCCCAAACAACAAATGCAGCAGCTACTTTGCCCTAATCCCCCCACAGGTCGAATTACTGAGGGATGCTATACTTCATCATTGCCCCCCCCAGTCTACTTTACACTTATCTACCAATTCCACTAATTCCAAAATTCCTACAGAAAGTTGCCATATTGAATAACAAAGTCATCCATATTGCACCTTACTGGCCAGGAGAGATTTGGTTCCCCTTCCTTGGCATCACTTATCTGTCTTATCTGACAGGCATGATTCATCCAGACATATCAAACTTCAGGCTGACTGCCTAGCTTTTCCAATTCCATTAATAGCCAGACGACCTATGATCTCTTCAACTGTCAGACATTTACTTTTATCTTAAAAGAACAACAACACTGCACAAATATAATGAATAAAAAAACAAACCGCTAAGAGAACACAAGAACTTTGAAAATACAGATTGCTTTCGCCTTTGTTATTGCACAGACTTTTATCTTCCCATAAACCCTTTGTGTGAAAGCTGTATTCCAGTAAATAGAAAAGTTTTGTTTACTGGGCTCGCAAAAAATAATATTGATTCTTTTTCAGCTCCCATATATAACATCCTAGAATTCTTGGCTCTACTTTTTAAAGAAGGAGCTAGTTTCTCAACAGTTAAGGTTCAGTTAGCAGCAATATTGAATATTCACATTGGATTTAAGGGGTCCTTTGTCACTTCTCATAAGGTCCATGAGGCACTTTGCTTCTAACATTTGCTTTTAAAGACCCTACTACCTCATGGGACTTGAATCTGGTAATGCAAGTTCTTCTCTATTGCCCATTTGAACCGGCAGGTAAGTGTGACCTTCAATACCTTTCTTGAAAGGCAGTTTTTCTGGTAGCCATTACTTTTGCCAGACAGCTTTCTGAGATTCAAGCATTGTCCTCAAAACCTTAATACTTGATGTTTCACAAGGACAGAGTTAAAATTCCGAACTAACACATCCATTCTTCCTAAGGTGGTGTCAGAATCTAATATCAATCAGTCCATTAATTGCTAGAATTCTTTCCTAAATTTGCTCACATGGGCAAATACATATTATATTTATTGGATGTTCACAGACAATTATATTTTTACTTAAATAGAACAAAAGACATTAGAAAAACTGACCAATTGTTTGTCTCATTTGCAGAAATAAAGTTGTGAAAGCCAGTTGCCAAAGCAACTTTGGCCAGGTGGCTGACTGATTGTATTTTGTAGGATCATAGGAGGTTACTAGGCTGAAAGCCCTGGCACCCTTAGGAAGCCTAGCTAAGAGTTTATCCCCAAAAAATAAACCTCAATCGACACCTATCACACCTGTCAATGAGGGACACAGGTGGTACCCCGGGACAGATTTGCAGTCTCCCATCCACTCATCAAGGTAGCCCTTGAAAGAGGGTCAGCAAGGCACTCTGTTTGATGAGGATGGAAAGTCTATTCCAGAGACAGGGCAGCCTATGGGAGACAAACCTGTCTCTCCAGCAGGTTTTGTTGATGTTGCATATTAGATTTAGGCCTTTTGAAGTGGGTAGTGCACAAGGTGTTAGACTTACAGATATGGAGCATCTCTAGTAGGGCAGGGTCAGGGTCCGAGATTGCCTTGTAGGTGAGACACAGATCACCTCTGAGCAATCTGTACGATACCGAGTAGTGTGATAGTGATTTGAGTCTGTCCACATAAGTCTGGTGTTGGAGGCCATAGATTCTCTTTGTGAAGTATTTCTGTGGTGTTTCCAGTTGATGCAGGTGTTTGGAGAGGTACATACCAAACGAAGCATTGTACTCAATTAATGGCCTAATGAGGGAGGAAGACAGAGAGGTAATAACCTCCTTTTTTCTGGAAGCAATCCCTTTACTTAAGAGTTAAACAAAGTAAAAGGCTTTTCTGACCACTGCCGCTACATGATGGTTGAATGTGAGATTGTTGTCAACCTGTGTATGCAGGTCTGTCACCACAGGTTGTGTGTCTTGGAGGTTCCTCTTGATGCGGTAATCAGTAGGGGCCATGTTTTTGCGAATGCTGTACATTTTTTTGCGTTTAACTTAAGGCCATGATTTTGGCACCTGTCACTTGTTGCTGTGAGACTCTGCGGTATGTTAACATCATCTGGGGAGTTAATGACAGCAACCGACTTACAGTTGTCCACAAACTTGGTCAGCCACAGGCCATTTGTCTTTGCCTAGACCTCTGAGAAGTAGATGCCAAACAGTAGGGTCCCAGGACA
>NW_025057860.1:0-6707 GCF_019279795.1 Protopterus annectens | reverse complement strand
TCCACCCTCCCTCCACCTCCCAGTCACTGCTGGTGTACCACAAGGCTCTGCCATATTATGTCTAATTTGGAATAACTATTTAAAGTGTATTTATTTTTTGTATTATTTTTAAAGACTATAAAGTTATTATTTTTAAAATGTTTTATAAAACTTTGGAGCTTTTCTCCCCATGTCTCTGCTGAAAATAGTCTCCTGCCCAGTTCGACTTTCCCGGTAATCAAATGCCAATAAATAATCAGCAAATAAATAAAATACTAATAAACTGTGGAATGCTAATTTTCCACTGATCTTGAATACAGTGAGACATGGAGAGCACATGGTGTTGAAGCTGACAAAGACAAAGCTAATGATTTTTTCATAGCTGATCTCTGTACACTATAGCTGTAGCATTAAAGAATATATCAGTCATGCCCTCTGCACTGCCACCGGTTTATTATATTATAAATGACTGTAAGAAGAGCTCTATAATTCTTATATGGGAAATAGTTTAATACCAATATTATAATGTCAGAATGGTGTTAATTCATTTTCTAAAGTAATATAGTATTAGAATTACATGTTGAGATGAAGGCTATACTTCTGACTGAGTAAATCTGCAAAAACAATGCCAACAACATATTAAGTCCCAATCCTTTCTTCCACATAATTTGAATTCCTTTGTAAAGTTACTGTAACTCTGATACAGGGATCTTCTACATCTACATGGTTATGAAGGACTCATTCAGCAAATATTTAGCCAGTGTAATTTTGCTGTTCATTTATATAGTGATAGGTCTGGAAATCAAGTGCCATTCCTTTCTATTACTCCCGTGTGTGACATGTTAGGCTTATCAAAAGCAGGAAAACAACGGGATATCAAATTAAAAAGCTCTACCTGCTGTCTGCTTAAGTCCCCATTCTGTCCTACAGCCAAAAAAAAAAAAACTGCAGCTTTACAATAAAATCGTCAAAAGTGTTTCAGAGCTTAGGCTTCCTAACTTTCCGTACTATTTCACTTCCCTATTTAAAACCAAAATGAAAACAGTCTATCCGTCTCTTAAATAGTGATGTCACATCTGCCATAGCTCTTCTTGTAAATCCAGGACAGTTCCTCCCCCAAATTGACGTCAACACAGCCTAATTTAAATGCTGTATTGTAGCCCCTGTGATCCTCCCACATTGTGATGTCATCTATGCCTTGCCCAGCCCACTATAGCCCTAATAAAAAGCATTAGCTGGTGTGTGGAACATCTTTTCGGTTGAGGTGAATCCTGTCAGTTCCATTTCGTTCGAAGGACTTCCTAACAGTTTCTACAGCTTGCATCTTGAGCAGCGTTTCGCTAATTCCTAGGTAAGGTAAGTCTATTATTTAGTGTAAGAATGCGTTCGTAGCCCTGATATTTATTTCTATTTTTAAAGTGTACATTAGTAGCGTTAGTGTTTGTACGGGTGGCACGTGCTTTTAGTTTTTAATAGTGAAGCATTTTAGCTGGTGTTTAGTTGTTGATTTAGCTGCGCTTAATGTGTAATTCGCCCGAAAAATGTAGTGCTAGTGACTATTTTTTATAAAACTTGAATTGTGTTTTTATGTGAACTAGATTGCGAGCAAATTAGTTTAGCTAACCTCATGGCGCCCCCCCCCCCCCCACTTGTAAAGACTTTGCAAAGAGTTTTGATGTGTTAGCTGCGCTTAATGTGTAATTCGCCCTAGAAATGTAGTGCAAGTTACTATTTTATATAAACTTGATGCATTGTGTTTTTATGTGTAGTAGATTGCGAGCAAATTAGTTTATCTATGCGAGTAACTACATACGTTTGTGTTTGTCTGTGTGTATCTGTTTGTGTGAGTGTGTACACGTGTGCGAGCGTTTTGTACATGTATATAAGCATATGTATGTTGTGTAAGATTATTGCTTAACCTGGTGCACAGCAGCAAAGCCCATCGTCGGTCAGTCCCATGTAGGTGGCACTACATGCCAAACATGCCCATTATACACAAAATAGGAAAAAAAAGCCAATATTAAAGAACAGTATAAGGAACAGGAACTAAATCAGAAGACTTTGTTCGTAAAATAACTCAAGACTTCCAGTTAAAAAAAGTTTAACTGGAAGTCTTGAGTTATTTTACGAACAAAGTCTTTTGCTGTTGATTTTTGGAGTTTTAAGAAGCCTGCCTGTGTCCTCGTTACCGTTTATGAGCTTGTGGACTGTTATTTTTTATCTGGTTACTCGCCTGGAGTTACGTTATTGTTTGTGGCAATATTAAAAAGAGGTGAGCAGTGCTATTCATTGCACATTCGTGGACTTATTGTAAGAAAGTACTGAAAGTAATGCTTTTCTTAACAATTGTGATGCTTGCAAATAGAACAAACTGAAAAGTTATCGCAATGTTAAATTAAGTTCTCTTTACACTAAACTTACCGGAAGAGGACACAAATAAAACCACAAGTGTTGTGATTCCATTGCCACCGCTTTTTCTTTTAACAGATAAGAAGTTAAACGTAATGGAATCTGCAGGGGTTGATGGGGGCCACTGTCCGTCTGTTAAAACACATGTATAAACTCTGTGTATTTCCATTCAAAGCATTACAGTTGCTCACGTATTAATTTCCAACAGTACTGCGCTTAAAATGCACTGGTTGTATTTGTGTTTGTTTATACGAAATACAGTGCTACCAGGGAATAAGAAAGAAAGGGGAGCACAACACTGATATTTTTATTTATTTATTTTCATAGTGGGTGTACAGTATAACATTACTAAATGAGCACATACTATGTTGAATTGTTTGGAAATATCCCAAAGGAGGGCTGCAAAAACAATACAGGTTTTTTACATTATCACTGTTAGACATGTGATTCAATTCTAAACATGTGTCTGTAGTCACATTTCACTTTTTGATATTAATGTTGCATTTTGATTTATTTTTGTTTAGGCTAGTAGCTTCTGTGCAGGGGAGACCTAATGTGCTATTTATACTACTATATACATTACAGGTAGCCCTTAACAACATTCTCCTTAATTATCAATAAACATGAAGTGATGTTTGGGGTCCTTGAAAGGAGATACTAGTCTCACCTGTAAAGCATCAGGCAAAAACATATTACTCCCAAAAAGTGAAAAGCATGCTTTTTTTTCCCCTTAGAACATTAGGTGTACAAAATAAACCGTACAGGTTATATTGAGCATCCCGTAGTTAGAGCAATTTGTTCCTAATCTTACTACATCAGTTTCAACTTTATTTATTTTATTATTTTTATTTATTGACATTTGTTTACTGGGGAAGTCTGACTGGACAATAACCTGTTTTCAGTGAGGCCTAGGAAGAAAAGCTGTAACATATTACATGAAAGCAAAACAGAAGAATATAGCAACTATAAACATTTGATATGTATTGTCATTTTTACAAGTACAGTAAAAGTTGCCAACACAATAGCATATAATACAAACTAACTAAAGAAATTGTGAGATTGTCTAGTGAGACAACTAAGCGTAATTTATTTAAATTAGAATATGTGGAGTTAGAGAGATGGAAGCAAGATATGTGAATAAAAATGAGGTAAAAAGCGACGGTGGTTAGTTGACAAAAGATTTATTAGTAAGTTGAGAAGCAATATCAGTGATGAGAGAAAGAGTGAAGATTGGTTAATAAAGAGAGGAATATGTGCAAGAGAAAATATGTGTATATAGTTATTAGAGAAATAAATATTTACAAATTGCATTTGAGTATTTGTAGGATATGTACTTTGTTAACATAGCAAGTGTGTAAGATTGTTATTAGTGGAACAGGAGAAGATAGTAAGGTAGGAGAGAGGGATAGTAGGTCAGAAAAATTTAAATGATTGTAGCTGAACTACCTGAAGGGAGAGTGTAGTTGCAAGATAGTGAGGTGAGAGATAAAAGTATAGTTAGGTGATGGAAATGAGGCATACCCCTCAACTTCTTTGTGCAAGAAATCTGGACAAAGCTAACAGTAATGGGGGGGGGGGGGCAAAGACCCAAAATCAGTTTGTCCTGTATATAAAGTGTCCTTTGGAGAGGATGGTAATGGTAGAGCAGTGTGTTGGGCTAGGAGCAGTGGACAGTTTTTGATTCTGTTTTGGGCTAGAGTTTGGGTGTATGTCACCCCTAAGTTGTAAAAGTTTTAGTATGTGTTTGATGATTTTTGTGAACTTGGTGAGCAGCTTGTTCTGGTGTATGAGTTTTTGAGGTTGTGAGTGAGTTTTCTAGCATTTATGTGGACAGTAGGTAATTTATGTTAGATTATAAATGTTATCTGAGATTTTAAGTTTGTATGAATTATGCTTTAGTTGTTTGATGGTAGTGACTGTTAGTAATGGAGTTGGAGGGGTAGACGTTCTGTAGGGGGTTGTGGTACGATGTTAGGAGAAGGGATACTGTCAGTAGACAGGTCTATATTATCCATACATTGGTTGGTGATATATTATAACAAACATGTAACTTATGCAATTGTACTTAACAATGGCAGAAAGCTAAATGTAATGTACAAAATTAGATTATCACATCACTCAGTTATCAGGTATTACTTATTAGTACTCAATTGCCAGTGTCTGCGTTATAGGAATATAACAAGCAACAAAGTTAAGTGAGTTCTGTGATCACTAGGGACATATTACTGTATTGTAAGTAACATCAAACACAATTTCTCTTCCTATACCCTCATCTGTGATTAGTTAACTGTTGCAGTTGACCACTATTGCAAGTTTAACATAATTACCACAGATAAAAGAACTGTATATCCACTAATACAGGTTTAACATAATTACCACAAGTACAGGGCGTATAATATAATGTTCGACCTCTGTCTTACAGTACCTTGATTGTCAGGAATCAGCTTTAGCACACAAATATCCTGGCCAGTTCGAGCAGTCAGGAAATGAGTGTAAGAGGAAGATGTGTGTGGGGGTGTGTGTGTGTGTGTGGAGTGGTGTGTGTGTGTGTGTGCCAGCAAGGGGCTAGTGTGTGTGTGTGCCAGCAAGGGGCTAGTGTGTGTGTGGTGCCAGCAAGGGGCTAGTGTGTGTGTGTGCCAGCAAGGGGCTAGTGTGTGTGGTGCCAGCAAGGGGCTAGTGTGTGTGTGAGTGCCAGCAAGGGGCTAGTGTGTGTAGTGCCAGCAAGGGGCTAGTGTGTGTAAGTGCATGCAAGGGGGCCAGGGTAGTGTGAGTGCCAGCAAGGGGCTAGTGTGAGTGCCAGCAAGGGGGCTAGTGTGAGTGCCAGCAAGGGGGCTAGTGTGTGCCAGCAAGGGGGCTAGTGTGTGTGTGAGTGCCAGCAAGGGGGCTAGTGTGTGCCAGCAAGGGGGCTAGTGTGTGTGTGAGTGCCAGCAAGGGGGCTAGTGTGAGTGCCAGCAAGGGGGCTAGTGTGGGGAGTGCCAGCAGTGAGTGGGGCTAGTGTGAGTGCCAGCAAGGGGGCTAGTGTGAGTGCCAGCAAGGGGGCTAGTGTGAGTGCCAGCGCCAGCAAGGGGGCTAGTGTGTGTGTGTGCCAGCAAGGGGGCTAGTGTGTGTGTGTGTGTGTGTGTGTGTGTGAGTGCCAGCAAGGGGGCTAGTGTGTGTGTGTGTGTGTGTGTGTGTGTGTGTGTGTGTGTGTGTGTGTGTGTGCCAGCAAGGGGGCTAGTGTGTGTGTGTGTGTGTGAGTGCCAGCAAGGGGGCTAGTGTGTGTGTGAGTGCCAGCAAGGGGGCTAGTGTGTGTGTGTGTGTGTGTGTGAGTGAGTGCCAGCAAGGGGGCTAGTGTGTGTGTGTGTGTGTGTGTGTGTGTGTGTGAGTGCCAGCAAGGGGGCTAGTGTGTGTGTGTGTGTGTGTGTGTGTGTGTGTGTGTGTGTGTGTGTGTGTGTGTGTGTGTGAGTGCCAGCAAGGGGGCTAGTGTGTGTGTGTGTGTGTGAGTGCCAGCAAGGGGGCTAGTGTGTGACTGCCAGCAAGGGGGCTAGTGTGTGTCTGCCAGCAAGGGGGCTAGTGTGTGGCTGCCAGCAAGGGGGCTAGTGTGTGGCTGCCAGCAAGGGGGCTAGTGTGTGTGTGTGTGTGTGCCAGCAAGGGGGCTAGTGTGTGTGTGTGTGTGTGTGAGTGCCAGCAAGGGGGCTAGTGTGTGTGTGTGTGTGTGTGTGTGTGTGTGTGTGTGTGTGTGTGTGTGTGTGAGTGCCAGCAAGGGGGCTAGTGTGTGTGTGTGTGTGTGTGTGACTGCCTGCAAGGGGGCCAGTGTGTGACTGCCAGCAAGGGGGCTAGTGTGTGACTGCCAGCAAGGGGGCTAGTGTGTGGCTGCCAGCAAGGGGGCTAGTGTGTGGCTGCCAGCAAGGGGGCTAGTGTGTGACTGCGTGGCTGCCAGCAAGGGTGCTAGTGTGTGTGTGTCTGTGTGTGTGTGAGTGCCAGCAAGGGGGCTAGTGTGTGTGTGTGTGAGTGCCAGCAAGGGGGCTAGTGTGTGTGTGTGTGAGTGCCAGCAAGGGGGCTAGTGTGTGTGTGTGTGTGAGTGCCAGCAAGGGGGCTAGTGTGTGTGTGTGTGTGAGTGCCAGCAAGGGGGCAATTTATCTTCTTGATTCACATTTTCGGACCATTTAACATAACGTTGTGATGTTTTTTTGTGGACAGTTAGTGGCAAAACATTATAGAATGAATATAGAAAATAATGGCTGACATTGCAGTTTCACATTTCATACCCTTTCGAAAATTCATACTAATGCAAGACCTACTGTTGGATGATCTTTCTAACTTTGTAAGAGCAATATTTG
>NW_025057859.1:0-6695 GCF_019279795.1 Protopterus annectens | reverse complement strand
AAAATGGGACTGTTTTGATGGGCCGGACCAATGATGCACCCCTCACACCTCTCATAACCCTGCCCATTTACTCCCCTCTTCCACCCTCTTTTTTCCATTCCTGTCAGCAGCCCCCTCCCCAGCCATTCCAGTGTTCTACTATTTGGCTATTTCTTTCCAGTTCCCATAAACACTGTTCAAACCTGTCAGTGTGCATACTGTTTTCTTACTTACTTACTTCTGCAATAATTACAGATTTTAAAATAAAACAGCAAAAACACTAATAACTGTTTGCTAAACAAACAATACAACCTTGGAATGAAAACAAAATTAACATGAGCAGTATGCATGCATGTATGTGCTTTTTGATTTACCCTCCAAAGCATAAAAATTGGCAGGAACACCACAGCTTCACACAGTAAAAGTATTTATTTGTAAAAATGGACCAGATAAGCATTTTCATGTTGTAAAAGCAATGCTTCTTCATATCACAAAAACACAAAATCACAGTGGCTAAATAAACCATTGCTGCCCCATACTTCTCTAGACATGCTTCTAGTGCACATAAGGATAGAAGCTCTGTCAGTAAACTCAGATTTAGTTTGAAGTACACAAATTGTGTAGGCTCTGCATGTAATATTATGCAAAAAGACTGGGGAATACTCACAAATGACAACAATATAGCTGAAATAGTTCGGAACAATCCCTCTTTTATGTATAATTAGAAGTTATGTACTCACCATAACGTTCCATCTGAGTAGGTGTATTCATTTGTCTGCAACCTGTGGGTTATGGATCCGATATCGGATCCGAACCGGCATGGTTTTCCAGCTATGGATCCAAGCTCTCAGCTCCTCCCCTCACCCATAATGCCCTGCTCTACCCTCATGACCTCAGATCGAGTTTGCCAAAGCAACAATACCCTAAAAAGGGTAACAAGGAATATGCAGGAAACTGAAAGGCCATGGGATAGGAGGGATGGATGTTGCAGACAATGAATACACCTACTCAGATGGAACGTTATGGTGAGTACATAACTTTAAATCTGAAGTAGGAGATTCATTTGTCTGCAACCTGTGGGACAGAGTCCCCAGCTACCTGAATCTTGGGCGGCCATCATGGAAGGATATTCGGAGCACCGCGGAGCCAAAGGATGCTCTACCCCTAGATGCAATATCCAACTTATAGTGAGAAATAAATGTATGAGATGAAGCCCACGCGGCTGCTGCACAAATATCATCTAGAGGAATCCTAGCCTTGAAGGCCGCCGAGGCAGATACTGACCGGGTTGAATGGGCATGAACACCCTCCGTGCGGCCTTCCTGACGCTTTTGATAAGCCAATAAAATGCACTGTGAAATCCAGCGGAAAGAGAAACTTTAGAAATTGGCTTGCCCAAATTGAATTTTTAAAAGGAAATAAACAGCTGGTCGGATTGCCTATGACCAGCTGTCCTGTTGAGATAAAATCTAAGTTGCCTGTGAACATCTAGTGAGTGTAGCTTATATTCACCTTTGTTTTCATACTTAGGGAAGAAAACAGGGAGGTTAATGGATTGATTAATGTTTGCTTCAGAAGCGATTTTAGGAAGGAAGGACGGGTTGGTCCTGAGGGAGTCCGGGGTCCGGATGAAATACCAAGTAAGGAGGTTTAGCTGATAAAGCTTGAAGTTCAGAAACTCTCTTGGCTGATGTAATGGCCACCAAAAGGCTGTCTTGTAGGACAAGAATTTGAGATCCACTGGAGTCATGGCTCGAAAGGGGAGCAGTCAAGGCCTGTAGAACCAAAGAAAGGTCCCAGGGAGGAACTGCTTGTTTTATAGGGGCCTGAGAAGGAAAGTACCTTTAAGAAATGTTTTGCACAATTTGGCTGACATAAGAGGATTAGACTTTGCCCAATGTGATAGTGAGAAATTGCCGCCTGAAGTTGAACTTTGACTGTGGAACTGCTGGCACCTTCATGAAAGAGAGAGGTTAGGAAAATCAAGCACTACAGGAGAGGAACCGTGAAGGATTTAGGCCTGCCGTCCGCACACAGAGAAACGTTTCCATTTGCTTCGGTAAACCTTTCTAGTGGATGGTTTATGAGCCGCCACCAAAATAGCCTTTACCGTGAAGAAATACCGGGAGTCCTTATCAAGAGTGGAACTGGAGCAGCCAAGCGGTCAGCTTCAGGTTGTCCAGGTTCGGAGGAGGAATGCAGGATGGATGGCATATCAGATCCGAATGGGATCTAGAATCGAAGGAGGATTCACCGAGTGAGACCTTAGGAAAGGGAACCAGATCTGTCGAGGCCAGAATGGAGCAATGAGAATCATTCTGCAACCCACCCGAGAGGCTTTCTGAAGAACTTGCAGCATTAGAGGCAAGGGTGGCTAGGCATACAGTAGACCGTGTGGCCAAGCATGCACCAGAGCTGCCTCTTGGGGCACCTCCGGAGGAGGTATTAGAGCGAAAAACTGTCGACTTGGTGTTTGAGGAGAAGCAAAAGATCGCATGAAGGGTTCCCCACTGCGGCGAATATGCTCCGCTACTTGACAATTGAGAGACCACCCGTAAGGGGTCGGAATGGTGCGACTGAGCTTGTCCGCTAGGATGTTGGACCGACCCGGAATGTGCGTTGCTATGAGAAAGCGATTGGTGGAGATTGCCCATTCCCAAACTCTCATGGCCTCTCGACAAAGAGGGTAAGACCTTGTTCCCCTTGCTTGTTGATGTACCAGACAACAGACATATTGTCCGATTGAATCGCAATAGTTCCCAAGGAAGAAAGTCCTGAAGTGCTAGCAACGCTAAGAGCACTGCTCTCATCTCTAGAACATTGATATGCAGTAAGGTCTCTGAATCGCTCCACGTGCCTTGGACTGTCCGGCTCAAGAAAGTGCCCCCACCCGAGGCGGGAGGCGTCCGTGGTCACCGTGGGCGAGAGGGGGAGAAGCACAAAATGGGCGACTGTGGAGATCCGGGGAGTGGAGCCACCACAAGAGGGACCGCTGTAAGCCTTGCTGATCGCTATGGGATGATGCATGGGGAGAGCAAGGTATGACCACTGTACTAAGAGCGCTCCACTGTAGAATGCATATTGAGCCTGGCAAGAGGAAGAAGTGCTATAGCCGTAGCCATGGACCCTAGAGCCCTCAGGACCAACTCCGCTGGAACAGAACTTGAATGGAGAATGGCCCGCACCTGGAGCTGCAGATTTAGAACCCTGTCCGCAGTGAGGAAGGCTCGTAAACTCCTTGTGTCTAGTCTGGCCCCTATGAAATCTAAGAGCTGTGTGGGCGCCAGGTTGGACTTTTTTGTATTTATTGTGATGCCCAGAAATGGAGCAAGATGGAGAAAGGAGTCTCGCGCCAAGAGAAGTAGATGCCTTGTCGGGGCGGTAAGGAGCCAGTCGTCCAGGTAGGGAAAGACCTGCACCCCCTGAAGCCTCAGGTGGGCCGCTACCACTGCTAGTACTTTGGTAAACACCTGGGGCTGTGGTGAGACCAAAGGGAAGGACCCGAACTGGTAGTGACGGGCTCCCAGCCGGAAGCGGAGAAACCTCCTGGAGCGCCTGTCCATCAGGATGTGGTAGTACGCGGCCTTGAGATCTATCGAGCACATGCAGTGATTTTCTCCCAGAAGGGGGAGAATAGATTGTAGAGTGACCATTCGGAATTTTTCTTTGGGGACTGCCAGATTCAAGAGAGAGAGGTCTAGGATTGGTCTTAGTTCCCCGCTTTTTGGCACTAAAAGAATCTGGAGTAGAACCCTGATCCGATCTGGTCTGGGGAACGGGCTGGATGGCTCCTTTCTTTAGCAGATGGCCAATTTCTGCCAAAGCGCCTCCCGCTGACCGGTGGGACGCCTGGGAGGGACTTCAACTTTGGAAGGTGTGGAAAAGCAATGCGATAAGCCCTCGATATGATTAGCAGAACCCAACGGTCCGATGTTATGGACTCCCATGCCGCTAGGTGCCCCGAACGTCCCCCGACTGCCTCCAGAGTAGAGCAGTCGGGCAACCTCAGGGTTGCTGCGCCGGGCCGCTCAGAGAAAGGTTCCCTGGACCAAGTTTCTGGGAGCCCCTCTGCCTCTAGGGCGGCGTCCTCCCTGTCCCTCCTCTGCCACGGAAGGACTGGTTGTCCGGAGCAGCTGGGACTGCTGCGACTTCGAACCACATCTTCTTCTGACCCTTTGGTTCCTAGAATAGGGCCTCTGGGGTGCAGAGAAGCGGATTCCGACGGCAGACAGCGTCTTCCCCGGCCCTTCTCGCTCTGGGTCAACGCCTCAACGGTCTTGCCAAACAGAGCAGAACCATCAAAGGGGCGTCAAACGACGCCTTGAAGGGCTCAGAAAAAGAGTGACGGAGCCAGGCCTGACGCCCAGTGACCAGTCCTGTCCCTCAGCAGCTCTAGCGGCGCCGCTGCATGGGAGAGTAGCCGCATAGAAGTATTTGTGACTGACCTAAGAGTGGCCATTTTGGTGGAGTGCAGAACTCTGTCCTCCTCCAAATGGACTCAGGGGATGCAGCGTATTCCTTAATAAGATCTCGCTGCATCCGAATAACATAAACCAAATAGTTCAGCGCCTTACCGAGAAGGTCGCTGAACTGAACATCCGCTTCCCCAAGCGGTCCATCATCCGAGACTCCTTGCTCGTGGGTGGACTGAGGACCTCCCTGAGCCAGTTCCCTCTTTGTGGCCGCCGCCATCAACATGGCATCTACGGAGGCCCTTACTCCAATGGGTCCTGTCGGAGGGCGGGCTAAGGATCCTATCCGTCTTTGGGAATTGGCTCCACGGGTGTCCGTTCCTTCCACGCCTGGTGGTAATAAGGTCCACCAGGGGTCGGCAGGGGGACACCCAAGAGGTAGACGGGCCTGCTTCAATGCCTCCAAGAACACGGACTCGTCCGAGGAAGACTTGGGGCAGACCACCCCCTTAATACGGAGCATTTCCATGATGTCTCCAAGGAGACATCCTCGGGGTGACCGTGGGAGCCTTCCCTTCCTCCAAGTCCGTGTCTTCAGTGAGAGACTCGGGAGTCAATGTGCCTCCTGACGTAAGCAGCGTAGGGCCTCCTCTGGGGGCTGTCAGAGGAGTCCTCGCAGAGCAGCAATTTGCTCCATGGGAGCAACTTGGGGCACAGAAACGGGCTGTCCCAGGGGCCGGATGGTGGAAGCCTGGGCCCAGTGCAGAGGGAGCGGGACGGAGCCGGCAAGTGCCGGGGTCCGGAGACCCTCAACAGAGCCCTCTCCACTACATCAAAAGCCGAAGGAGCCGACCACCAAAGGATCCGACAATCGGCTCCTCGGATCCGAAGAGTGGATCGGAGCCGCCGAAGCACCGGATCCGGCGACAGTGCGCTCCGACACAGACGGCGCCGGCGAGCACTGATCCCCGATCCGAAGCTCGGATCCAGGCTCCGAGATCGGGTCCGGACGCACTGAGGGCAGGGTCGGGTCCGGCAAGTACTATCGGCTCCGACCTTCCCCGCCCGAAGCTGCTCGGCTCCAGTTGCTCCAACCCGGATAGCGGGTCGGAGAAGGAGCACAGGCCTAAAAAGGTGTTGAGCTCCCCCCCGGAGGGGGGGGAGGCAAGAGCACTCCCATCTGCATCTGGGCCTGGATGAACCTTCTCATCATCCGGTCCAGATCAGCATCAGAAAGGCTATGGGTAGATCTCGATGAGGCTACCGAGGTAGGCCTGGAATGCCTCCTCGATAGCCTTGACGGAGATCAGGTCTCCTCCTCCTCAGGACCCGGTGAAAAGCACTCAGGGGACCGGAGCCGAGAAGGAGGAGACCGACCCGACAACGGAGCCGGGGGAGAAGCCCGCTTGGCTGGCGGGGCCGAAACAGAGGTCTCGGCCCGCCGCTTGTGGTGCTTCTCCCTCCGGTCCTTTTTAGCTGCAACCCTCTCCTCTCCAGAAGCGGGAGTTTGAGTCCCAGGAGCAGGAGGGGGTGCCACAGGGGGAACAACTGTAGCCACAGCAGTCCCCGAAGGAGCGGAGGCCGGAGCCGAGTCAGGCGGCAAAGGCCCGCCAAGACAAGCTTGGACCTCCGCTTTAGTGCCCTGGGGTTGAACCCTGCACAAATGGAGCATCCAGATGTGAGGTGTTCAACCCCAGGTTATCACACCGAGTGTGGCCATCAGCCGTGACAGCTTGTTGCCACACTCGGTGCATTTAGAGAAGATAGATTTTGGCTGTTCAGCCATGATCTATAAAAAAAAACCTAAAGTTACAGAAGTAACTTAAACAATAAGTAAAACACACAGGCCTACACACACACTCTACGCACAGCGAGGGGAGGGAATAAAAATTATTACTTTAACTTAAAGAAACTCAAAACAGTCTATAATAAAGGGAAACCTACTACTTTCACACAAAAATAGTCAAAGAATCAAAAGATTTTCTATTTTTAAACAAGAAAAAGTTCACTTAGCTGAGAGCTATGTACCCACATCCAGTTACCAGCGCGGCAAACAAGATCTGAGGTCATGAGGGTAGAGCAGGGCATTATGGGTGAGGGGAGGAGCTGAGAGCTTGGATCCATAGCTGAAAACTATGCGGTTTGGATCCGACATCGATCCATAACCCACCCGGTTTTTTTAAAAACAAATGGAATTTTTCCTAAATTCATTCAATTGGGTTTAATTAGATTAGACTGTCATAATTGGAACAAAGGGAAACTTGCAATGTAATTTTTATTACAGTTCAGCATTTAAAAAAATAT
>NW_025057858.1:0-5794 GCF_019279795.1 Protopterus annectens | reverse complement strand
GGAAGGTGTTGAAAATTTGGATTAAAAACCAAACCAAAAAAGGGGTTTTTGGGGGGGGGGCTAAAAGTGGTAAGGGGGGGGGCCGGGGGGGGCGTGTAAACCCGGGGGGGCAAAAAAACAAAAAAGGGGTGGTGCCCTTTTTGTAAGCGTAAAAGGTCGGTTTTGGGCTTTTAAGCATGTATAAGGCTGTTTAAAGAGTTGGGGGGCATTTGCGGTGTGCAGGGGTTTAACCCGAATAAGCAAGTTTTAGTCCATGTAAGCATGTGTCCCATGTTAACTGCTGTGTTTTGTTTTTGGGGTGGCACTGGGAAACAGAAAGGAAAAGGAAGACAACAAATAGTAGGAAGTACCAGGGAGAAAGCAGAGCTAGCAGGTGAAAACAATCAGAATCAGGCAATTAAAAGGCAGTACACTAGCCCAGCCCAGCCTAGCACTTAAAACTCTGCAAACAACAGCCCTTATGTTTTTCACAACAGACACTGCAGTAAGCTAATAGAAGTGAAAACTGAAAAAGCTTTACTGAGACAAAAAAATGTTAGGGGCTGCCATTGCTGTTAAAACAATATGCAACATGCTGAGGGTGGTGACAATGGAAATGCTGCTGGACAACCCACAGTGAGGAGAGGAGAAGAGTGTACAGGCCCAGGGTAACCTACCAGGGGCTACATGAGCTGGAGATAGTGGAGGCTATAGAGTGGACAGAGACCTCCTGCAGCAAATTGTTGAGCTGTGCAGGCCACCCTCACACACAGAACCAACAGAGGGGAACCCATCCCAGTGGAAACCAAGGTATGTGTTGGCCTAAGAATATTAGCAACAGGTACCTTAGAGAAACGGGATAGATGGGGTATCACGGGCATCAGCACCAGGGTATCCCATTCCTGGATGCCATGTCAGCAATGCGGTGATATGTATATTTCCCCCAAATTCCCAATTGAGGAAAGGCCAGCAATATGGTTTCCCCAGCAAATTTTTCGAAACCCTGAGGTAGTGGGTGCAATAAACTGCATGCACTTTCATAAAGCACCAGCCGGTGAGCGGTGGGGTCTTTTCAACGCAAGGGCTTCCCTCCATCAACTGCCGGGTTTGTGTGATGCCCAGGGCATAATACTGAATGTGTGTGGGCTGCCCTGGAAGCTACCATGATTCCCATATCTCTTGACCAGCTGTACCAGACATTTGCCAATGGGGACACCCCACATGGTCACCTAGTGGGGATGCTGGCTATGCACTGGAGCGTGGCTGATGACACCCATCAGAAAGCACACACACCTGAACAGGAATGCCATAATGACACGCACAAACACGTAATGTAATAGAGGGTTTTTTGGGCTGAGCAAGTCATGGTTCCGGTGCCTGGACACATCTGGTGGAGCCTTGCAGTACTCACCAACTACATGTACCCAAATTGTCATGGTATGTGCTATGCTACATAATATGATCCTGCGAAAACAGTATAGGCCTGGGCCAAACAGCCCTCCACCATTGCCAAGGCCATCACAGGCAGAGCGTGACTCGGAGGAGGAACAACCTGAGCCTGCCCCAGTAGGCAGAAGGAGGCATGCCCAGTATTCTCTGGTCTTGGCAAAGAGGCCCAAAACATACACTGGCTCAGTAGGGAAATCTGGAAATGATACCCCCTCTGACTCACACATATAGTAAAAGGGATGCCTAAGTTGACACTACCTGCTTTCAAACATGTACAGGGAGTGTAGTATGTGCATCCAACATAGGCAGCCCTGCAGCACCACCTAAGGCATGATTGCCATGTGTTAAGCAATATAAAGCAGTGCTAAATAGCATTTACCACCATGTAGTATATGCAAACAAAATCGCCCCACCAACTAGCACAACTGTGGTCAATGTTCAGTAATATTGGGCAAGTCCCCAATGTTGGTGAATATTGAGCAATTTTGGGCAAGCCTGGTCTAAGTAGGGCAATGAACAAAAACCAACATGCTCATATTTGCTTAACTGGCCCTTAACAGTCTGGTCTGCTCAGTATGAAAATATAAAGCAGTGATGGGCCTCGAACCCCGGATACTGTGCACTATAGCCAAAGTACTAACCACTAAACCATGACAGTATTGCAGTGGCAGCCTGATGAAGGAATGTTGAAAGTCTATGCAAAGTATTTCATGGAAACCCTGCAGGCACAGCATAACCCCTTTGTCAAGTTATGACAAAAGGTGAGTCCTGCAGTGAGAACAGAACCTGATTTCCCAACACACACAGTATAAATGTTAATATGGTCATGTTCCACATCAACAAATGTAGTGGACCTCAGATAGCAACATACTAAAAGGGTCACACTGGGCATGCTCACCCCTTGAATAAATGAGACAAATGTCAGGCAAAAAAACACGGAACAGAACTGGGCATGCTCACACACTTAGGCCATGTCTGAGTACAGCAGTGGGCCACACATATCTGGCAGTTGCATGTGTTAACCCAGGAACTTCATATACAGCAATCTGCCCTGTGCACACATTTTGACAACAGACACATCTATAATATAGTGGAACCCTGTCATAATCAAATATGTTCTGCAGATACCAAGGGTTTCATAGAAACTGGTAAAGCAAAATGATAAAGACCTGCAAACAGTATCAGCAATAAACATTGTGCATCTTGAACATTAGCATAGGTTCAGAGGTGATACTAGGCTATCTGCCCTAGGGCATGAAAAGCCAGGGGTGTTTTTTGGCATTCACAACCCTGTCAGATTACTACACTGTTGTGAATAGTGGGTCACACAAGATAGCCCATGTACGCAGGCTAGTGTGCCTCTGTCTAGAGGGACACAGGAATCCCAGGGTAAACATACGATCACCCATACAGTCGTCAAGATGTCTCCGTAGGTGGTCAGTGGGTGGCTCTGCCTATGTGAAACTGGGATTACATTCTGGGGTGAGTGGAGCCTCTGGGATAAGAATCTGTCCCCCCACAAAGTCCTATTAACATCTGTGCTGAGGTATGTCCCCGGAGTGTGTAGCTCCCAAGGGGGTGGATATCCTGAGGTGGAGCATGTCCAGTAATTCTGGTTGGGTAACTGTAAACAACAGGCACACATCATATCCCAAATAGGTGGTAAGGGCTGAGTAGAGCTGGAATTACTGCATCTGAACTGTGCAGGGCATCTTTTGAGTCCCTAGATCTGCTTGGTGAGGAATTTGTGGCCAGTACAGTTGCTGCAGGGTTTGGGGAAGGTACACCCCCAAAAGTGGCATTGTAACCAAGCATGGATGTGATGAGTATAGGGGGACAATGACCTCACTGATCTAGATTGAAACCATATGGGATAAGGTGGGCCACATAGAAGGTGTGTCCAACCACTTTGGCAATGTGAATGTCAAACACAAACAAGTCATGTCCCCAAACCCCCAACAACTCCTACCGTATGTAATGGAGTACTACTATGTGGTAATGTGTGGGCATGTTGTTATTCCCAAAGGGATGACTATGCAACTAATGGCATTTAGCTGTAGGCCATGGCTCAGGCACCAGTCATCCATCTCTGTGAGACCCCGTTGAGTATGCATGTGGCAGCTGGAGAGTTGATTTGGGACCCAGTTTGCAGTAAATGCAAACATATTCAGCCATATTCCCCTGTGGTAGCCTGCGAGACAAATATATACTGAACAAGAGAGGTCCCAGGACCGAGGTGGGATGCCATGTGTAACTGGTGTATAGTCAGACATGGCACCTGCAATTCTGACCATGTGGGTGCTATCCCTGATCCAGGTATCAATCCATCGTGTGAGATATGTGTCCATATCGATGCTGGTGAGCCTATGCATAATGGCCCAGTGGGTTATTGTGTTGAAGGGTTTTGCAGGGTTCAGGTAGGCTGTGTGGACAGCTGTCCCTATGTCGATGGACCTGTTATCCATTTAAAGAATACAAACAGGTTCAAGAGGCAAGATCTGCCCACAACAATGCTGAAATGTGTAGGACACAGTGTCTGTAGGTTCCCGATGTCTATGTGTATGAGTCCCATGACAATATGCTCCATAGCTTTGCAGAACAGGCTACTGAGGCTTATAAGTCAATATTGTCTGTGGTCAGTTGTGGCACCAACTATGTGGAGGGGGCCACCCCGTAGCCATTCCTTGGGTACATATCCTGTGGTAACTCTGATATTGAACAGTGATGTAATGTGAGGGTTGTTTTCATGATGCTCGTAAGATGCAGGCTGGGACACGTCTGGTCCCTTTATACTGTGATGTATGCTTTGGGAGGGCAGCACTCACCTGTTACTGTGTGATGTCAGGAGGTTAACTCTGTTGGGATGGATAGTTGCTCTTAGGGGGGTGGGGGGACATCTGCACTGAACCTGTTTGCCAGGATGTTGGCAATGCAGTGGGTTCAGGGTAGGGTTTTGTCAGTATGCAAAATCACAGCATATCAGTGAGTGTCCACCCAGGTTCCTGACATAACTGAAGAAGGCCGGGGATAGTCCTATTTTCTTTTGCAATTGTCTGTTAGAAGCGGCCCTTGGGAAAAATCATGAGTGATCGGGTGTCTGCTAGTACAGATCACAGATGCCTTCCCAGTCTGGGATTGTGCTCTATCATGTAGTAGCTTCCTCCTGACATTGTACAGCTTATTAATGGCTGGGGTCTACCAACAGGTCCCCTGCCATTGGATAGTGAGTCCTGTTGTTATTTGGGATAGCACAATCCATGCAGTCCACTAGGTGTCCATAGAATGTGTATGTAAAGGATGCAGCAGTGAAGGATTTGCCACTGTCTCAGGGTCTCTGAAGGATACCACCTTGCTTCAGTGAGTGGGGGGCTTGAGAAGTTCACCAAGATTACCCAGGATGGGTGTGTGAAAGGGTATTTTGTATGAGATACATGTATGTTCTGACCTTACCAATGAGGGGTATATCAGGTGTGGAACATAGAGTCCCCATGTTGGTGATGATCAGGTCCAATTGTATTCCCCTTGTGGCTGTGTGACTGGTTGTGCCATAGCATATGAGTCTACAAATTGTAGCCACTGTTGGTGAGGGTGTGGGCTTTAGTAGTATCCCCAGTCAATAGTTGTGTATATGAAGCACACAATATAATGGTGTTTTGGAGACCTTCATATTCTCCATGTTCCCAAAAAACCCAGTGTGGTTCCTGAGTTTGGGAGTGTGTTCTGTAGCAGGCAACAAACTGAAAGCCAGTATTGCACAATGGTAGTTGTATATGTATGGTCTGTGATGCTTTGTGCAGTGCTACTAACCCAGAGGTGTGTGTATCTGTGCTGTATATGGATCCCCCTAGTTGTGTTGTCTGTTCCAAGTCTTGTTGTCAGACAGCATAGTATGGAACATAACCTGGTAGTGCTGGTGTGCATGTGCCTGAACCAGGCATCTGTCAGTGCACAGATATCCTATTCTCCATACTGAGGGAGTCCTAGTGGGGAATATGAGGTTAAACAACTGTTGTTGAGCAGCATTACCCTTAGTTTCATTTAACCTGTAATGTCTATGGAGGTGGGTTTGTTTTTGAGCCCTGCTTAAAAAGGCACTATGGGGTAGCAAGAGCCTTAGCCAGCATTCCAAAGTCCAAGGGTGACAGGTGCAAGCTGTCCATAGTGAAGCTACGTGGCATGTTGAGCATGTCACCCTAGGCTGACAGACACTGTCCCCTATGAATTAAAAAAAATTTGTTAGGGAACTGTTAAATGTGATATTTTGTTGTATACTGTGACATCATAATGGTGGGTGTAAGATGCTAGACAAGGTCAGGGTCATACGGGGCTACATGATCAGAGTGTTCCTCCATGTATCATGTCATGT
>NW_025057857.1:0-5568 GCF_019279795.1 Protopterus annectens | reverse complement strand
GAGTAACCAAGCATGATCCCCAAAAGGCGTGAGAATGAATCAAAGGTGTTAGAATGAATGAAAGCATGCCCCCAAAGGTCGTGGAGAATGAATCCAAATTCTGGTATATGAAGGGCATGAAGCATGTAAAAGGTCGTGAAGAATGAACCAAAGTTCATGGTAAATGAGGGCATGAAGCATGATAAAAAGGCTGGGGAGAATGAACCCAAAGTTTGGTAAGAATGCGAAGCATGATAAAAGGTCTTGGAGTGAACCCAAACAAAGGGTTATGGGGATGAACCCGAACCCAAGTCTGGGTGGAATGAAGATAATCAAGTCTGCTGTGAATGAAGCGATCCCCAAAGTTCTGTGGAGGAAGCATGAACCCAAAGTCTGCTGAAGGGAGTGACAGCATGATCCCAAAAGGCGTTGAAGAATGAATGCCGAATGCATGAGTCATGCAGTATGGCAGTGACAGCATGATACCCAATGGTTCTGTAGTAGAATGAATGTCGAATGCATGAGTCATGCTGCATGGCAGTGACAGCATGATACCCAAAGGTTCTGTGGTAGAATGAATGCCGAAGGCATGAGCCTTGCTACATGGCAGTGACAGCATGATAACAAAAGGTTCTATGGTAGAATGAATGCCGAATGCATGAGTCATACTGCATGGCAGTGACAGCATGATACCCAAAGGTTCCATGGTAGAAAAATGCAGAGAACATGAGTTATACTTCATGGCAGTGACAGCATGATACTCTAAGGTTCTGCTTTAGAATGAATGCCGAATGCATGAGTAATGCTGCATAGCAGTGACAGCATGATACCTAAAGGTTCTGTGGTAGAATGAATGCCGACGTATTGAGCCATGCCGCATGGCAGTCAAGCAGCATGATACCCAAAGTTTCTATTGTAGAATGAATGCCGAATGCATGAGTCAGCGTCACATGCAGGTATAGCATGATACCCCGCTGTTCCGTGGTAGAATGAATGCTGAACGCATTGAGTCTTACCTACGGCAGTGACGGGTATTACTTCCCCAAATGTTCTAGGAATGAATGCTGAATGCATGAGTCTTACTGCATGGCAGTTACAGCATGTTACCCAAAGGTTCTGTGGTAGAAATGAATGTCAATGATGTGAGTCATGCTGCACGGCAGTGACAGCACACGATTCCTTGAAAAGGTTCTGCTGTGAAATTCCAGGCTGCCAAAATGTACGCACTATGTTGCATGCAGAAAGTGACACCATGATACCAAAAAGGTTCTACTGTAGAATGATGAATGCATGATTCATACTGCATGGCAGTGACACTATGATACTCAAAGGTTCCGTGGTAGAATGAATGCCAAATACATTAGTCATGCTGCATGGCAGTGACAGCATGATACCCAAAGTTTCTGTGGTAGAATGAATGCCAAATACATGAGTCATGCTGCATGGCAGTGACTGCATGTTACGCCAAGGTTCTGTGGAAGAATGAATGCCGAATGCATGAGTCATGTTGCATGGCAGTGACAGCATGATACCCAAAGGTTCTGTGGTAGAATGAATGCCGAATTCATGAGTCATGCTGCATGGCAGTGACACCATGATACTAAAAGTTTCTGCGGTAGAATAAATTCTGAATGCATGAGTCATACTGCATAGCAGTGACAGCATGATACTCAAAGGTTCTGTGGTAGAATGAATGCCGAATATATTAGTCATGCTGCATGGCAGTGATAGCATGATACCCAAAAGTTCTGTGGTAGCATGATTGCCGATTGCATGAGTTATGCTGCATGGCAGTGACAGCATGATACTCAAAGGCTCTGCTGTAGAATGAATGCCGAATGCATGAGTCATGCTGGATGGCAGTGACAGCACAATACCCAAAGGTTCTGTGGTAGAATGAATGCTGACTGCATGAGTTATGCTGTATGGCAGTGACAGCATGATGCCCAAAGGTTCTATTGTAGAATGAATGCTGAATGCATGAGTCATACTTCGTGGCAGTTACAGCATGATACCCAAAGGTTCTGTGGTAGAATGAATGTCGAATGCATGAGTCATGCTGCATGGCAGTGACAGCATGATTCTCAAAGGTTCTGCTGCAGAATGAATTCCAAATGCATGTGTCATGCTCTTGCCGGAGCAAAAGGTCAGCATTGATTCTACAAAGGTTCTGGGTGGTAGAATTGGATGGCCCGAATGTACGCAGGTCAGCGCTGCATGTCAGTGACAGCATGATACCCAAAGGTTCAGTGGTAGAATGAATGATGAATGCATGAGTCATGCTGCATGGCAGTGAAGCATGATACCCAAAGGTTTTGTGGTAGAAAGAATGCTGAATGCATGAGTCATGCTGCATGGCAGTGACAGCAGGATACACAAAGGTTCTGTGGAAAAATGAATGCCGAATGCATGAGTCATGCGGCATGGCAGTGACAGCATAATACCCAAAGGTTCTGCTGTAGAATGAATGCCAAATACATGAGTCATGCTGCATGGCAGTGACAGCATGATACCCAAATGTTCTGTGCTAGAATGAGTGCCGAATGCATGAGTAATGCTGCATGGCAGTTACAGCAAGTTACGCAAAGGTTCTGTGGTAGAATGAATGCCGAATGCATGAGTCATGCAGTATGGCAGTGACAGCATGATACCCAATGGTTCTGTAGTAGAATGAATGTCGAATGCATGAGTCATGCTGCATGGCAGTGACAGCATGATACCCAAAGGTTCTGTGGTAGAATGAATGCCGAATGCATGAGCCTTGCTACATGGCAGTGACAGCATGATACCCAAAGGTTCTGTGGTAGAATGAATGATGAATGCATGAGTCATACTGCATGGCAGTGACAGCATGATACCCAAAGGTTCCGTGGTAGAAAAATGCAGAGAGCATGAGTTATACTTCATGGCAGTGACAGCATGATACCCAAAGGTTCTATGGTAGAATGAATGCTGAATGCATGAGTCATGCTGCATGGCAGTTACAGCATGTTACCCAAAGGTTCTGTGGTAGAATGAATGCCGAATGGATGAGTCATGCTGGATGGCAGTGACAGAATGATGCCCAAAGGTTCTGTGGTAGAATGAATGCCGAATGCATGAGTCATGCTGCATGGCAGTGACAGCATGATACCTAAAGGTTCTGTGGTAGAATGAATACCGAATGCATGAGTCATACTGCATGGCAGTGACAGCATGATACCCAAAGGTTCTGTGGTAGAATGAATGCCGAATGCATGAGTCATGCTGCATGCCAGTTACAGAATGTTACCCAAAGGTTCTGTGGTAGAATGAATGGTGAGTGCATGAGCCATGCTGCATGGCAGTGACAGCATGATTCCCAAAGGTTCTATGGTAGAATGAATGCCGAATGCATGAGTCATGCCGCATGGCAGTTACAGCATGATACCCAAAAGTTCTGTGGTAGAATGAATGCTGAATGCATGAGTCTTACTGCATGGCAGTGACAGCATGATTCCCAAATGTTCTGTGGTAGAATGAATGCTGAATGCATGAGTCTTACTGCATGGCAGGTACAGCATGTTACCCAAAGGTTCTGTGGTAGAATGAATGCCGAATGGATGAGTCATGCTGCACGGCAGTGACAGCATGATTCTCAAAGGTTCTGCTGTAGAATGAATGCCAAATGCATGCACCATGCTGCATGGCAGTGACACCATGATACCCAAAGGTTCTGCTGTAGAAATGAATGCTGAATGCATGAGTCATACTGCATGGCAGTGAAAGCATGATACCCAAAGGTTCTGTGGTAGAATGAATGCCGAATATATTAGTCATGCTGCATGACAGTGATAGCGTGATACCCAAAAGTTCTGTGGTAGTATGACTGCCGAATGCATGAGTTATGCTGCATGGAAGTGACAGCATGATACTCAAAGGCTCTGCTGTAGAATGAATGCCGAATGCATGAGTCATGCTGGATGGCAGTGACAGCACAATACCCAAAGGTTCTGTGGTAGAATGAATGCTGACTGCATGAGTTATGCTGTATGGCAGTGACAGCATGATGCCCAAAGGTTCTATTGTAGAATGAATGCTGAATGCATGAGTCATACTGTATGGCAGTTACAGCATGATACCCAAAGGTTCTGTGGTAGAATGAATGTCGAATGCATGAGTCATGCTGCATGGCAGTGACAGCATGATACCCAAAGGTTCTGTGGTAGAATGAATGGTGAATGCATGAGCCACGCTGCATGGCAGTGACAGCATGGTAGCCAAAGGGTCTGAGGTAGAATGAATGCCGAATGCATGAGTCATGCTGCATGGCAGTTTCAGCATGATACCCAAAGGTTCTGTGGTAGAATGAATGCTGAATGCATGGGTCATACTGCATGGCAGTGACAGCATGATACCCAAAGGTTCTGTGGTAGAATTAATGCCAAATTCATGAGTCATACTGCATGGCAGTGACAGCATGATTCTCAAAGGTTCTGCTGTAGAATTGCATGGCAGTGACAGCATGATTCTCAAAGGTTCTGCTGTAGAATTAATGCCGAATGCATGAGTCATGCTTTGTAGCAGTGACAGCATGATACCCAAAGGTTCTGTGGTAGAATGAATGCCGAATGCATGAGTCATGCTGCATGTCAGTGACAGCATGATACCCAAAGGTTCAGTGGTAGAATGAATGATGAATGCATGAGTCATGCTGCAATGGCAGTAGCTATGATACCCAAGCGGCTTTGTGGTAAGAAAGAATGCTGAATGCGATGAGTCAAGTGCTGTATGGGCAGTGCGACAGCAGTGATACACAAAGGTCTAGCTGTGGAAAAATGAATGCTGAATGCATGAGTCATGCGGTGAGCGGCAGTGACAGCATATTTACTGCCCCAAAGGTTCTTCTGTAGAATGAATGCCGAATCCATGAGTCATACTGCATGGCAGTGACAGCATGATACCCACAAGTTCTGTGCTAGAATGTGTGCTGAATGCATGAGTAATGCTGCATGGCAAAGCTACAAAAGTGTCACGCAGTTCTGGTAGAATGAATGCCGATGCATGAGTCTTGCTGGAAGGCAGTGACAGCATGATACCCAAAGGTTCCATGGTGGTTCACGCAAGTATAGTCATGAGTTATAATTTCATGGCAAGTGACAGCACACGATACCTAAGGTCTCCTGCTTTAGAATGAATGCCAAATGCATGAGTAATGCTGCATAGCAGTGACAGCATGATACCTAAAGGTTCTGCTGGGTGTAAAATCAATTTAATGCAATGGTACGGTGCCGCTGTTACGATACCCAAAGGTTCTGTGGTAGAATGAATTCTGAATGCATGAGTCATACTGCATGGCAGTGACAGCCTGATACCCAAAGGTTCTGTGGTAGAATTAATGCCAAGTTCATGAGTCATACTGCATGGCAGTGACAGCATGATTCTCAAAGGTTCTGCTGTAGAATGAATGCCAAATTCTATGGTCATACTGCGAAGCAGGACAGCATGATACCTAAAGTTTCTGTGGTGGTGAATGAATGCCGACTGCATGAGCTGGGCGTTGTATGTCAGTGACAGCATGATACCCAAAGCTTTCCCCAGTGGTAGAAATCGAATGATGAATGCATGAGT
>NW_025057856.1:0-6412 GCF_019279795.1 Protopterus annectens | reverse complement strand
CAGCTTTACACTAGGGTACCAATGTTCTTCCCCCTCAAGCTCCAACCTCTGTCTCAGTACCATCCCTCTCTCATGCAGCAGAGACCTGCAGCCTCAGGAACCCCCCTTGGGTGGCCCCCAGTCTTCCAAGATCTCCCCAGAATACCATTCTGAGGAGCATCCTTGGAGGAGAACTTGCAAGAGGAAGCATATAGATTCCCCCAATGAGTCCATCACCTCTGACACTGACGTCAAGGAGTCAGAAGGGTCCATTAGGTCATCCTCTGATTATATCTCCTTCATAGATATCCTAGAGATCCTGAAACAGAGAGGTGGCTGGCCCACTGTCACCACTTCTGATGAGGAGTCAGTGTACCTGAAGGCTTTCGGATCTCAACCTTCAGCCTCTTGGGTGTCTCCTCTTTTCGATGAGCTGTTAGATTTGGATAGTCAAAAGGTGTGGGAAACTCCTGACACCATGGAACCAGTCCCCAGAAGGCTGAACAAATTCCTTTCAGCCCCCAGGGGAAAAAGAGTTTCTGACCAAAGGTGTGCCTGTAGATGTCATGGTGATGGCAGCAGCCACAAAGAAGGAACTAGCAGAGACTTCCTCATCTGTCCACCCACCGAACAAAGAGTCTCAGACGATGGACAGATATGGGAACCATATTTTTTCTTCAGCGGCTTTTACACTCAGATCGCTGAATTACCTCACCCATTTCACTAGACTTCAAAGAGATCTCCTAAAAGAGCTAGGAGATACTCTTCAAGGTACTTTAACTTAAGGAGTCCCTGAGAAGGTTACTGCTCAGTTGTCCACCTTAAACTCTACTGTTAACTCCTCCATGAGGCTGATATCTTATGCAGCAGATGGAGCGAGCAGGGCAGCGGGTTCAGGAGTTTTCCTTAGGGGACTCTCCTGGATGCATTTATGTAACTTTACAGAGCCCTTCAAATCTACATTTACCAGCACCCCCTATGATGGTTCCTCTCTGTTTGGACCAAAGGTAAAAGACACACTCACCAGATGCGAGCAGGAAGGGAAGACTCTCTCTGCCGTGGGAGTACATTTTTTCATCCCTTCTAGGCCATACCCTAAAGGTCAGAGAGGGGAAAAAATGTGGTACAAGAAATCTCAGAGATTTTTCCCAGATGCACAAGCTGATTCCTTCTCCAGAGGCAGAGGAGGAGGAAATAGTGGTAGACGCCTTAGAGGCAGGGGGGTCCACAAAACAAGGGTGACCGTGATTCCTTTCATGGACATCCCTATCAGTGCTCTTGAAGGGAGGCCCGGCTGTGCTTCTCTGGATCCAGTCAGGGGTCACTTATCTTTGTACCCAGAAGCCTGGCACAGCATCACACAAGACAAGTGGGTACAAAGAATAATTTCCAGAGGATCCTCCATTCCCTTCTCTTTTCCACCTCATCTAACCAAGAGAATCCCAGATGTTCCACCCAATCACAGGGATCAAGCAACTATAGAAGTCCAAAAGTTGCTTCAAAAGAGAGTCATCCAAACTGTGTCTGCAGACCAGATAGGATTCAGAACTTACTCCAGATTCTTTTTGTGTCAAACAAACAGGGGACTGGAGGCCCATTTTGGATCTCAGCAAGTTAAACAAATCAGTGAAGAAGTCCAAGTTCCGAATGGTAACACTGCAGTCTATACTCCCTCTGTTAGGGAAAGACAATTGGATGTGCTCCATAGACCTCCAAAAAGTGTACTACCACATAAAAATGGACAGAGCATCAAGGAGTCATTTATGATTCAGGCTGGGAGCCAGTCTTTACCAATTTCATGCTCTGCCCTTTGGTCCCACCACAGCCCCCAGAGTGTTCACCAAATGCATTGCGGTAGTAACGGCTCACTTGAGACATCTTGGATTCCAAGTGTCTCCGTACCTGGATGACTGGCTCCTGACTGCCACCACCAGGCACCTACTTCTACTAGCCAGGGATTTAACCATCCAAGTCTACACTCAGCTAGGCATCACTATAAATTGGAAAAAGTTTCTTATCTTCCTCTCAATATGTGACTTTTATGGGCACAGAAATAGACACAGCCACAATGATGGCTCACCTTCCTTCAGACAGCGTGCAAAATCAAAGACAACAAATATACAGCCTGCTTCCCCAACACAAGGTCAAAGTGAAGACAGTACTCAAACTTCTGGGAACCATGGCCTTTACTGTAACTCTAGTTCTGCTAGCCAGACTACATATGAGAATTCTACAATGGCTACTGTTTTCCCAATGGTCTCTTCAGCAACTGCCTCTGTCTCATCCCCTTTTAATAACAGAATCTTGCAAAAAGGACCTTCATTGGTGGATCCAGTCCAATCAACTAATGATAGGGAGACCATTCATTCCTCGCCAACCTGTTGCTATTGTGACCACGGATGCCTCCCAGATAGGGTGGGGGGCATTATCTAGGAAGGACAGTCCAAGGCACATGGCAAGAACATGAGGCTCACCAGCATATCAATGTTCTAGAGATGAGAGCAGTGCTACTATTGTTGCAAGTGCTTCACGACTTTCTTCCTCTAGGGACAATAGCAATCCAATCAGTCAATATGTCAGTGGTATGGTATATAAACAAACCAGGGGGAACCAGGTCCTACCCAATATGTCGAGAGGTCTATGTGTTTGGCAGTGGGTGATATCTTCCCAACACTTTCTAGTTGCAATGCATATCCCTGGAAGAACTAATGTGATAGCCAACAAGCTCAGCAGGGCAATCTTGATGCCTCATGAGTGGTCTCTGAATTAGAAAGTCACGGAACAGATTTTCTGCAAATGGGGACAGCCTTGCTGTGATCTGTTTGCCACCCCAATGAACACCAAATGCAGCAGCTACTTCATCCTTATCCCCCCTGGGGGAGACACTGAGAGATGCACTTGTCCACAACTGGCCCTCAGGACTTCTTTATGCTTTTCCTCCCTTTCCACTAATATCGAAAGTGATCCAGAAAGAAAAGACTTTGGGAAGCAGAATGATTCTCATCACTCCTTACTGGCCTCATCAGCTTTGATTCCCCTTTCTTGGGCCTCACCTTCTGGACGATCCATGGACTCTGGACCCAGTACCAGACCTTCTGACACATATGTCAGGCATGTTCCATCCCTGTTTCCACACCCTCAACTTGGCAGCGTGACTGCTCCACTTCCATCCCTAGTCAAGCTTCATGATTTATCCCCTGTGGTTACTCATATCCTGACATCATCTCATAAACTTTCTACGAGAAAATTGTACACTAGCAAGTTGAAATGATTTTCTCTCTGGGCATAAGCTAGGAATATAGATCCATACACAGCCTCCATTCACTTAGTGTTAGAATTTCTAACCAAACTATTTCATCAGGGATCAACTGCTGCTACAATCAAAGTTCAATTAGCAGCTATCTCTAGTTTTCATTTGGGGAAACATGAACCTAATCTTATGGCTCACAGATTGTGTAAATCATTTTAAAAGGCACTACCTTACTAAGACCTCCATTTCAAGAACCTATATCTCCCTAGGATCTAAATTTTGTTCTTTCAAAACTTACCTTACCGCCTTTTGAACCTTCACATACATGTGATTTAAAGTTCTTTTCATGGAAGACCATTTTCTGTTAGCCATTACGTCTGCCAGAAGAGTGTCAGAGCTGCAAGCACTCTCAATCAAACCTCTTTACTTAATATTTTATAGAGACAGAGTTTCCCTTCGCACTAACCCTTCCTTCGTCCCCAAGATTTGTTCAAAATCAAATATTAATCAAACTATTGAACTGCCAGTCTTTTTTCCAAATCATACAAAGTGGAATATAAGTTTCATCAACTTGATGTACGCAGACAGTTAAGGTTCTATCTACATAGAACTAAAGAGTTTAGGAGATCAGACCAATTATTTATATCTTTTTTGGAGATGAGAAAAGGAATGCCAGTCTCCAAGATAACATTATCAAACTGGATTTCAAATTGCATATCTTTTCTTTACTCTTTTAATGGTAAAGAACTCCCATTTAAAATTAAAGCTTATTTCACCAGATCTATATCCACATCTGCCGCTTTTCAAGCCAGAATTCCAATGGACAGTATATGTACAGCAGTAACTTGGGCTACACCTCATATCTTTATTACTCATTACAAATTGGACTTGGCCTCCAGGGGTAGAGCTTCCTTTGGTTCCACGGTTCTTAGGAGTATATTCCCATGAGAAGAAGGTGCTAAGGATGCTGTCCCATATGTAAGAATGAAGGTGCAATAGGACTACAGAACATAAAGAAGTTATGTACTCACCATAACGTTCCATGTTTGTAGTCCATCTCGCCCTTCATTCTTACGAACCCACCCACCTACCCCCGTCCATGTATCCTTGGAGGATCTGGAGACAAGATAATGTCTATCTTCCTTAGAGCCGGAGACCTTTCATCTTTGTTTTTCCTTGTGGAAATACCTTTATGTCACTATTATAGATGGCAGCAAACAAGATCTGGGGATTGTTACTAGTGCATTATGGGATACCTACCTTGCCACGAGCCAACTTAGAGACTTCGAGCTTTGTAATCAGCTGAGTCGGAGCCGAGGATCGGCTCGAACCCATATGTAAGAATGAAGGGCGAGATGGACTACAAACATGGAATGTTATGGTGAGTACATAACTTTTTTTTAACTCCCACAGACATTTAATTCTTGCACATTGAGCACATACTCTCTACAACAACTATTCTACTTTACCCCCCTCACCCACCCTCAAAACCCACATTACCACCTTCACCCTACTTCCGTACTCTTTTTGTCTATTTTTCTCTTCTATTTTTTCTTCTCATAACCTGTCTTTACTGGTTCCCTATTAGAACCTCGAAGGTCCACTTACCCGAATACGTAAACGCCAACAAGTATTCATCGAACCGCAAAAACACTGATCATACTAGAGCACAAAATCTGAAATGTCAAATCATCATGGTTGGCCCTTCTGCGGTATAGCTCCGTAAGGTAAGTGTGTGATAGTTACAGACCTTAGGGTTAGGGTGCGGGTTAAGGTAAGTGCATAGATGGTGATGTATGTGAGGTTTAGTGTATGGTTAGAAGTAGGATTTTGTTAAGTGTATGTGTGTGGATTATTTTTTTTTTTATTGGGTATAGCTTCTTAAGGTAATTGTGCGATAGTTATGGACCTTAGGGTTAGGGTGCGGATTAAGGTAAGTACATACATGGTGGTAAATGCAAGATTTAGTTTAGGATTAGAAGTAGGGTTTAGTTTAGGGTTAGAAGTAGTGTTTTGGTTAGTGTTTGTATGTGGTTTATTTATTTTGTTTGGGTAGGTAGTATGTAGCAGGCGGTGGGGTGGGACAACTATGACAGTTCAAGTTTTTAAATTTTGTGGTTTAGGGCATTCTGTGTATTTGCGGTTTACATAATATGTTTCGGTGTTTATGTATTCAGTGAATAGGACTTTCGCGGTTCCAATATAGACCCGTCTTTACTACCCCCTGATACCTCATTCCCTTCCCTTCTCTTTGAAAAGAAACATTATTCATGATCAAAGAAGTACAAATGAAGTAGTGATGTGAATACTATACATATTGAGCATAATATACTAAACTTATGATGTGTCTCTCTGTAAACATTGCACTGCTACCTTCATCCATAGTTTATCTTAAAATAATTTTTTCTTCATTTACTTTACTTTATTAGATTGTTATAGATTTGCTTTTACTATTTGTGCATTCTACCGGGCTGTGCCTGGAAATGATCCATGTAGGTGAGCACTACCCCGGTTAGCAAAGACTTAATAAATAAATAAATAAAATGCCATATTGAAGAGGTATTATGAATTGTTAATTATAGACAGATGATTGATATTTGAAGAAATAATGACCATACTTAAAATTAGAATGTTATCAAAATAAAGTAGATAGATAGATAGATAGATAGATAGATAGATAGCTAGATAGATAGCTAGATAGATAGCTAGATAGATAGATAGATAGATAGATAGATAGATAGATAGATAGATAGAGATAATAAAGTGTTGCAAGTGTGTGTGTGTGTGTGTGTGTGTGTGTGTGTGTATATATATATATATATATATATATATATATATATATATATATATATATATATGGCAGCCCTTCATTTGTTCTAACTTTCCAATGTTTGAAACTTATATGGCTGACACCATATGAGTGAACATTTGAAAGGCCAACAAATGACAGCGGAGATCCCGCTACAGTGTGAGATTGGGAGATTCCCCTTTCCTGCACTGCAGTGTGACCTCTGAGTGAGAATATTTAAGTTGCAGGGGGTGTGGGGGCACAGGGGGGCTTTACCCCCCACATAACACAGTTTTACTGTGTGTACAGGTAGGTAAATGGTTCTATTTCAGTATTTTGGTCTTTCGGAATGTCGATTATATGGTGTCGGCCATATGAAAGTCAACATTCTGAAG
>NW_025057855.1:0-6271 GCF_019279795.1 Protopterus annectens | reverse complement strand
GGGCTCTATTCCTCTAACCATCATCTCACCCTGATGAGTATTTCCTAAGTCTTTCTCCCAGATGCCCTGGACCATCAGCTCTCCCAAATGTGGTCCTGGGCTGTATGGAGAAACCATTACCAAAGTACTGGGGTTCCCCTGAGCTCAACTTTGAAGGGCAACCCTAAACTGTGCCTGTATTTACCTTATTCACCATTATACTTTCCATTTCTGTATGCAGGGAAGTAGGATGGAGGCTACAGCAAGCTGGACATGCTGATGCGAACTGCTCCTTCAGGCACCACTACAGCTTTTTTTGTTCTTACATTCTTGCTAAGGTGGATCCGCCGGGGAATACAGAGGCCAGTAACTCAAAACTCTTAGGATCTTTCTTGCCCTGAATGGTGTTTTGTTGGAAGATTTTCTGGGTATTCTGAAAAGACAAGCACCTTGTTTGGAGGGAGAAAGCCCCTACTTCTCTGCATCTTCAGTGCCCACTAGGAACAATACCTGTCTTGTGAAATGAGGTACAACTTGGGGAAGTTCAGAGGGCCATAGTTACTGAAATGTGAAAAGAAACTGTAGAGACTTCTGAGTTCTTCTGAAACTACCTAAATCAGGCAATTGTCCCAGGTAGGGGCAGGTGTGGCTATTACTTTCACAATAAATAATTGAGCACCGCGCATAGATTGCAGTAGCCGCTATAAATGGCTGAGTTATAAACTGGTATATGTCACTCACTATTTCAAACCTCAGAAACCCAGGTTATCATCTGTCCCACTGCGAGGACAGTCCCTCTTTGAGAGTTGTGTCCTGCAAAAAAATTGTAAAAATTGCAAATGTCCTAGGATTTTAGGGCCAATTATTTCCTATATTTTTGTGTAATAGTTGCATAAAACAGTTATTCACTGTATATGAAACACCTAAATGTTATAAGAAACAAAATAAGCAGCTAAAATGTACAAGAATGAAAACTTATTTAGGCAAAAGGTGAAGTTCTGTCCTTTTGTACTGTCCGATGGGTATGTTTTGGCCTTTTTAAAGATCTGATGTTTTGTACACAAACACAACCCACTTTGGACGACCCAATTAGCAACCCTACAGGAACCCTCTGTGATCCCTGACCAGTAGGAATGTGAAGGTGGGCATCCGCTTTTTGGATCCAGGATTACCAAAAGGTCCAGTGGTAGAGAAGGCAGTGCAATGCCAGCCATTCTGAACACACTAAAAATGTTTATTTTGATAGATCAAATAAAACAAAACCTTGTATTTCTTATTAGAAATTCTCCCCTTTGTTGCTAGGTGAAATCATCCAGCGGACTTGGAACACAAACTCTCCATTCACCGATAGGAGGAATTCCTGAAAATTAAATTTACTTAAACCCTGGTGATGCTGGATTTCAGACAGGCATCCAATCCCTTACTAGGAAAGGGGAATTAAACTTATAGGGGAGAGGATACCCCGGACTGAATCACAACTGTTTACAAATTTTCAGGGACCTTTCTTCTCGAGATGGACTACCTTAACCTATTTGAAATTTACCCCTTTTCTTAGGTAGCCTTAGGGTTAAAGGCTGGCATCTGGCCAGGATAAAGTACAATTTTGTACCTACCATAAATATGAATCTTCAGTACTTCACTGCAGTCATCCACTTACGTTTATCCACTATCGTCAGCGGTCCCGCAGTCTGCAATTCAGAAATCTTAGTCAGCGTCGGTTGCTGCCGCTTCTTCCTAACGTCAATATGCCAAGGCTGCTATTACATCAGCGCGCCATTTTAATTTCTTAATCGTCGGTTGTTTGTGGTTTGGTTGGGTCGGTTGGACAGGCGTCTCGTTTGGTGGATGCGGGTGGAACTGGTGGGGTGGGCGGAGTGCTCGCGGACGTTTGGGCTCTGGCCGTTTATCAAAGTAATATGAAAATTTACCTAGCAGATATCAAGGGAATGCAGGAGTCTTTCTCCTTTGTTCTGTGTATGTGGATTTACGGGAAGAAGGTGGGTAAGTGGATGGTTTTGATTTAAAGCCACAGAAACCACATAGGCATGAAGAAAGGATTAGTTCATATGAAACTCCGTCTTGACGGAAAATGAGAAAGGTTCCTGCCATTGAATGCCTGCAGCTCTAGGAAACTCTTCTGTTAAGTTGACTGCTAGTAACAGGGCAGTCTTCCATGATATAAACTGTAGATCTGCAGAGAAAGCTGAACTCTCAAAGGAGGTGGCGTAAGTTTTCTAGAACAAACTGAGGTCCCATGTTGAGGTATGGAAATTGCTCTCTGGGCGGCCCTAATGTTTTTGACCTCTAGGAACTGCCTTAGAAGTGGATGTGAAAATAAAGGGTGGATCCGTGTTGTAGTGGGCTGAAATAGCTGGTCATTAGTTTAATGGAAGAAAAGAAAAGTCGCACATGCAACATCTCAGTTAATACTGTAGAATCTGCGGCATGTGAGGCTGAAGTGTTTTGTCCTTTAGCTTGGTTCCAGGCACAAAACCTTTCCCATTTGTCAGTGAGGCCTTCTGGTGCTGGGCCTCCTGGCTTCCAGAATAACATCCATAACTGCTTGGGAAAGGAGCTGGCTATGTAGATGATTTGCCATGCAGCCAGGGATTTAGGTTTGAGCTGGCTGTGTGGGGAATCAGTTGTTTGCTGTTGTGAGCAAATGGGCAATTTGTGGTAAAATCAAAGTGGGCCCTGGGCTATATTCCTTAATAGTGGGTGCCAGTGCTGGCGTGGCCAGTCTGGGGCTAAGAATCATCAGTGGTAGTCTCTCCTTTCTGACTTTCAGAAACACCTTTGTGAGGAGGGCAATGGAGGGAAGAACATATGGGCAGGGTTTTCCAATGAATGAGAGTCGTCCACTTTCAAGCTTGATGGTGGTGTCCTTGTACAAAATTTGTTAGCGGATAGTTTTGGAAGCTGGCAAACAGGTCTATCTGGAAGAGCCCATTTTTGATTATGTTTAAAATACCCAGCAGATCAGATTTCCACTTGTGGGGATCCATGATGTTTTCTGCTAAGTGGAATCTGCCAGCCATATTTCTTTTTCCTGCTTGGGAATTGAGCTTGTAACTGAACTTGGTAAGCCAGTGCTGTGTTCCACAAGGTCGTGCCCTCACATAGAGGTAAGATGTATGCCCCCTTGTTTGTTTATATACCATTACTGTGAGGTGTTGTCAAATCTGTGTCGTTGTCCTGGATGTAATAGGTTCTTGAAGATTGTAGACACATTCTGTACAGCTAGCATCTCTTTTTGATTGATGGCGAATTCCTTTGATCTGCAGTACATACCTTGAGCATACGGTCATGCCATGTATTTAGGCGTAGTCCGATGCATCTATTGTCATAGTTTGCCTGGCTGGGGAAGGTGAAGAGCTGACCCTTGTTGGTGACATGCTTGCATGACCACATGAAACTCCTATTGTAGAGATGAGAGATATCGACTGTGTTCAAGCTGTGGCTGTGTGTTGGAACCATACGCTTTTAGGTACTGCCTATAATTTCCTCGCCATGCAGCTTTGCAAATGGTATTACAATGGTATGCAAGATGCCATGAAGCCCAGACTACAGAATTTTCTTACAAGGAGTTGGGTCTTTGTTACCGATGTGTTAAAATATTTAAGTCAATTCCTTAGTTGTTTGTCTGGCGTCAGATAAGCCTTCTGGGCCGTTGTATTCAAGCTGACACCGGAATGTCATATTTTGTAGAAATTTTTTAGTTTTGATTTCTTGGTTTACTGTACCCCAGGCAACAGATGTTTACCAAAGCGGATGTTGCATGAGGATGTCCTTGCTTTCTGCTTGGATGAGGCAGTCGTCAGGTATGGGTATGTTGAATTCCTCTTTGTCTGCAGGTATGCAATTACTGGTGCCAGAGCATTTTGTTGAGACCCTGGGCATGATAGATAAGCCAAAGGGCAGTGCAGGGGGAGGTGGTAATGGGTTGAATCTCTGCAATGAAATGGGGCTCTGCACAACTTTGTCTGATAGGGACATGCAGGTATGCCTCCTTGGTCCAACGTTACTAGCCATGCTTTCTTGCCCCAACATGGAAGAAACTGCTGTAGTGTTAACATCTTGAATTTGGGTACTAGCATGAAGGTGTTTAAGAATTGAAAGGTCAGGTGGTACAAGGCATTGTCACTTTCATGGACTAGAGAGTCTTAGTAAAATCCTTGGCCTTGCTCTCGTGTAGGTACCGGTTGATAGGCTCTCCTTGTCCATAGGAGCTGCAATTTGTTTTAACGCCTCTGCCCATTGATTTTGTGCTTGAGTTTGACATTCCCCTCTTACGTTGGCAAGGTGGCCGGAAATGGATCTAGCAACACACAAGTAAAATTATGTCTAGGACTCATTTGTCCTTCCTGACGATATGCCAGTTGTTCTAAAAGTCGAGTTTTTCCTCCCCGAGGGCTGCCAAGAGGTGTTGCTTGGCCAGATGAGGTGTAAGTCATTGAGTTTGCCTTCACAGGCCGGACTGGGACTCATGCTTCTCCCCTCCCTTCTGTGTTGCAGTGCCCATTGGGGTTTGTATTGGGCTTGTGGTTGTCCTCTGCCTCTTAGACATCCTGTATTTACCCCTCTGTGGTTTGTCAGTAGCTGGAAAAGGACCATTTTTGTTGGCCAATTTCTGCTTTTCAAGCGAGGGGCTGTACCATGAAAATCTTTGACTGTCTGTAGATTTTACCTTATCCTCCATTTCTTTTAAGACTACTTCTGCTTTGCTCAAATATAACATCCTGCTGTGAGGGGGCATCTAGAAGCTTTGCTTTAACAGGATCAGGCAGAGTTTGTTCCTTTAACCCAAGGAAATGCCTACGTATAACAGACCCAGTGACTGCTCTGGGAAGCCTCCAAAGAATCAAACCCATTATAGAAATATGTTGCCCACCTGCTCAGTTGCATGCAACAGATCCTGCATTTCTTTTTCAAATCAGACTGTTGAGGAGTGTGCTCATTTTTTGTTTTAACTGAGACTGTTAGAAATTGCTGATGTTTAGCATGTGGAGATTATGGTAATTTAGTGCTCACATAGCTAGAGTGGCTGGGGTGTAAACCTTTTTCCCCACCCTGTCTGGTGCTCTGTGAGGTCCTTTCCAGAGGGTGGGATTTTTGCCATAGAGCTTTGGCCCTTTGGGACCCTGGCAGATAGTCTCTGGATCAGCAACAGGGCTTTTATAGGGAATGGGATCAGGCTCTATAGTATCTGTCTCTGGTTAGACTGGAGCTGGGAGCCCAGAGAATCTGGGTTCAAACTAGATTCTGATAAACCTCATCCACAATGTCTAAAACTGGGGAGATGGCAGTGATTGTGCTGGGGAGTAAAGGAACTCTCAGGCCTTTTCTTTGAGCCAGAGTAGTCTGACCTTCCAGTGAGAAATGTTCCTTCCATGAGTCATGCAAGTTTCCCCAGGGTAGTCTTCAGGAGGCTGAGGGAATGGAATCCTCCAGCATCCAGGAGTCTTCATAAGGGAAAAGGCCGTCTCTTGGTCCTCAGGAGGCCTGATAGAATGAACATGATCAGAAGGCATAATCTTCCTCTTGTCTAGGCCTTTTTATTGATTGGGGTTGGGAACTCCTGATTAAAGAGATCAAATCTTCCAGCCATTTTAGCTTGCATCCAGTTTCTGCTTGGGCATGGGGCCTTGAACTGGAACTGAAGTGCAGTCTTTTTTAAGTTTTAATAGGAGTCTGCCAAGCTTAGGATGCGTTTTTTATGGTGGCGTCGTCAGTCTGAAGGCGCCTTCAAAGCCTAGTGTTTCTACAGCACCGACACCTCTTTTTCTGCCAGTGTCGTCGGTGAGGGCTAAACAAAATGGCTCGCGATATTCTGCTCCATGAGGCTCTAGGCGGTCTCGGGTTTAGTCTACACGGTAGTCAGGGGCTGTGTCAGGCCTCCTGAAGACCCGGTGAACCGGAACCTGTCCAACGAGACCTCTGAGTCTGACTTAGGTCTGGGACTGCCTGTCCCTTATCCTTACGTTTTTATTACTGCGCGCCCGGTAAGTCGGTTGCTCCAATGACATTGTGTGAATTAAATTGCCTAGAAGTAGTGTCGTGCGAAGTCAAGCGTCTTTTTATAATCGCTTATTAAACCTAGCACAAAACGCTAACCAGTAGCGTTGTGGTCTGGGCCTGAGCAAAGGTAACACGTAGAATGAAAATCCTTGTGAGGTATTTTACTTCCCACAAAATACAATTGTTAACTTTTTCTGACGCTTCGGTCTGGGGCAAAGCGGGGTACTTAGCTTTAATGAAGACTTCAGATCTGAAATTCGACCCCGAAAATTTT
>NW_025057854.1:0-5927 GCF_019279795.1 Protopterus annectens | reverse complement strand
CATTTTTTGGCCCCAAGGGGCCAAAAATTTGGAAAAATAAAACCATTTAAATTTTTGTGTAAGGTACCATTTATTATCCAAATACCTGTTGCTGCTCATTTTCTGAAGGTTTTCAATATGATGAACAGGTCTTGAAAATGGTAGGTTGATTAAACACAATATCTTCAAACACACACACAAATATATATATATATATATATATATATATATATATATATATAAAAAAAATATATAGTACAGTTTTGTACTACCATAAATGTAGATGTCCGAACAGGATAGCATCTGCAGTCCTAACAAATGGGTTGTCCTGCCCCAGGCAGCCCTTCGGTCGGCCGGATTCCAAAGTCTGGGTCGGGCCCTTGGGGTGTCGACTTCCCCCGGGCCCATCTCTGCTGGTTTTGGTATAAAGGCATCAGCCACGACATTTTCACTCAGTGTTACTTGCCCCAGATGCCAGTTGCCCTCTTGGAAAACTAAATTTTGGGTAAATGCCAATGTTTCCAAAAAAAGGCAAATACAAAAATAAGCATGTATGTACATATATACAAACAAATACACCATAAGAGACCCCCCAGCTAGCTATTAGGAGGGTAAATCCCTAGGAATACCACAGAGGGAAGGGGGGAATCCTGACTGCAGATGCTATCCTGTTCGGACATCTACATTTATGGTAGGTACAAAACTGTACTATGTCCTTCAAGGATGTATCTGCAGTCAAAAAATGGGTAGAATACCATAGCCAAACTGGGGAGGAGGAAGAAGAATTATGGTGTAGTTAGGATCCCTTGAAAACAGCAGTGGCAAACCCTGCTCGGGATCTAGAGTATAGAGGTAAGTTATAATGCTTGGCAAATGTATGCACGGAGGTCCAAGTAGCCCTCAATAATGTCCTTGGTAGCCACCCTTTAAGAAAGCTGTGGTAGTGGCTGTAGCCCTTGTAGAGTGAGGTCTTATGTTCTGTGGAATTGGCTTTCCATGGTAGGAGTAACAGAATCTTATGCAATTTCCTATCCACTTGGAGATTGTCTGTTTGGAAATTGCTTTTCCTTCCCTTCCTGTTGCATAGGCTACTAGAAGCTGGTCATTTTTTCTATTGCCCTTGGTTCTGTCCAGGTAGTAGCAACTGTCTATGTACATCCAAGGTATGCAGCAGTCTTTCCCCTGTTCTGTGGATTGGGAAAGAAGGTAGGTAGGTGGATTGCCTGGTTTAGAGACACTCTGGATACCACCTTAGGCATAAATGTAGGATTAGTTCTCATGGATATTTTTTGATGGAAGATTAGGAAGGGTTGTACTGCCATTAAGGCCTGTAGTTCAAACCCTTCTTGCTGAAGTAATTGCCAGTAGGAAAGCAGTTTTCCAGGATAGGTGTTGAAGATCTGCTGTTGCGGGTGGTTCAATGGAGGGAGTGTCAATTTTTCTAGCACAAAGTTCAAGTCCCATGCTGGTAATGGTGGTTTCCTAGGAGGTTTTACATTCTTGATTCCTCTGAGGAACTGCCTGAGTAGAGGATGTGAGAAGACAGGGGATCAAGCTGTATTCTGCAGAAATAGCTGATGCATGTATCTTGATGGAGGAATAGGACAGGCCTGTATGGAGAAGCTCTGCCAAATACTCCAGGATGTTGGCAATATCTATCTTTGACACATCTTTTCCTCTTTCAGTGCTCCAAATGACAAACCTTTTCCATTTCCTGCATAGTTCCTTCTTTGAAGGTCTGGACTCAGGATAATGTCTTTAACCCTTTGGGATAAATCGGGGTTAGTTGCTGTTATGTAATGTTCCAGGCAGTTAGTTGGTTTTTGGGTTTGGATGCATGATGTTGTAGGTTCTGAGTTAACATCAAAGGCATCAGGGTAGTGTCCACGTTCTCCCCAGAGACATGCTCCTCAGCAATGGATACCAGTGTTGTCTTGGCCAATTTGGAGCTATCAGAATTACCCTTTGGGACCCCTCTTTGATTTTCAGTAGTACCTTGTGCATCAAAGGAAGAGGTGGAAATGCATATGCTGTCAGGCCTTTCCAACTGAAGGATAGAGAGTCCACCTTCCATGCAAGTGGGTGGTATGTCCTTGTGCAGAATTTCTTGAGCTGGTGAAAGAGTGGGGATGCAATAGGTCTATTTGTGGCATTCCCCTTTTGTGATGGCCTTGAAGATGTCCGGTGTAGCATCCATTCGTGAGCATCCGAGGTAGTTCTGCTTAACATGTCTGCTAGGGTGTTTTTCCCGTACAAATATTGCCTGTAACTGAATGTTGTAGCTCAGAGCCATATTCCATAGGTCCAGAGTCATTCGCATAGGGGTATGAATGAGTGCCTCCCTGTTTGTTGATGTACCACATGACTGTGGTGTTGTCTGTCCTTATCATCAAATGGCCTTCTTTGAGGAATGGTCTGAAATTTGGATTGCTAGTTTTACTGCCAGCATTTCTTTTGATTTATGTGCAGGTGCAGTTGATCTGGGTCCATAATCCTTGTATGCATTTGTCCAGCATGTGGGCCCCCAACCTAGGTCTGAGGCGCTGTTGTGATGGTTTGGCTTGCTTGAAGTTGTGGGGAAGCCTGGGTTTGACTGGCATGCTTGAGCCCACCATAGGAACTCTTGTTTCAGGCATGGGATTAGTGGTATTTCGGGTTTTTAAGCTGTGCCTGTGTTGAGACCATAAATTCTTTAGGTACCACTGTAGTTTTTCATATTAGTCTGGCATGGGGACCAGGATTATGCATGATGCCATGAAGCCCAAGGCCTGCAGTACTTTCCCTTTCTGTTAGTTTGTTCTGCTTTGTTAATGCCAAGAAGTAAAGAGGGGGTTGTTCTTGTTTTTCTGCAGTTAGGAATGCCATCTGTTTTACTGTGTCCGATTCCGCACCCAAGGATGTTCTTGTTTGGGATGGTATCAGTCTTGACTTTTTAAATTGACTGTGTATCCCAGGGCTTGTAGTAAAAATGACTCTTTAAATCTTTTGTCAGCTTGCTTTTGTTGTCCGCTTGTATCAGGCAGTCATCCAGGTATGGATAAATTTGGATTCCCTGTAGCCTGCAATGACATTACTGATGCCAGGCATTTTGTGAATACTCTGGGGAGTAGATAAGCCAAAGGGCAATGCTGAGAATTGATAATGCTCTGATCCTGCAAGAAATCTGAGGTATCTTCTGCAATTTGGTCAGGGGGGGGCAGGTATGCCTCGAGATCTAGAGTTACCAGCCAACACTCCTTGCCCAGCATGGGAAGAAGTTGCTGTAGGGTCAGCATTTTGAATTTTGGAACAATGATGAATGTGTTTAAAGGACAGGTCGAGAATAGGTCTCCAACTTTTCTTTTTCTTGGTACTAGGAAGAGTCTGGAGTAGAATCCCTTTTCCCTGTTCTGTTGGTGGTACTCTTTCCACAGCTCTCATCTTTGTTAATTGAGCTATCTGTTTTAGAGCTTCTGTTTTCTGATTTGGAGGTAGGTTTGGCATTCCTCTTTTACTGGTAAGGTGTGGAAATGAAACCTGTAGCCTTGGTCTATAGTCTGCAAAATCCACTTGTCTTTTGTGATATAGTGCCAATTTTTGAAAAGAAGGCTAACTGTGCGCGTAAGGGTGCTGCTATTTGTTCGCGGGTAGGCGGGGTCAGAGCCAAGCCACTGTGATTGTCCTGTTGCAGTGGCAGTGGTTTGTTTTCCCCGCTGGTTTTCCTTGCCACTGGCCCTCTGTAGGCACCTCCTCTGGATTGATTTCTGCCTCTGGGAAAGCCTATTCCTGCCTCTCTGAGACAGAGGGGTCTGGAAAGGACCAATTTTTGGAAGGCCAGTTCCTGCTAAACCTTGGGGGCTGAACCTGTAAGAAATCTTTAACTGTTTGTACAGATTTCATTACTTGCTGAGCAGGAGAACCAAATAGACTGGCCTTATCCATAGGAGCATCTAACAGCTTTGCTTTAACATGATCCGGCAGGACCTGTTCTTTTAACCATGCATGCCTTCTTATAACTGTGCCAGTCATGGCTGATCTAAATGAAGCCTCCAGTGCATCATAGCCACATTTTAAAGAATGGTTACTAACCTGCTGAATGTTATTCACCATTTCTAGAACATATTTCTTATCTAAGGAATCATCAGAGGACAGTTTCTTTGTTTACTGATCAAGCATAAACTCTTGGTATTGGATCATGAAACTGACAGTTCAAAGCTCTAGCTGAGAGAGTAGCAGAGGTGTAAACTTTTTACCCCATCTCTAAGGACCTGGAATCCCCTTCAGAAGGGGGAGGGGTTTTTTCTGAGGTCGGGGTACTGCCTTAGGCCCCTGGGAGATAGTCTCAGGATCTGCAAGTGGGGCCTTGTATAGGGGGGATGAGTGTCCGGTACCCTGTAAAAACCCATCGGGGTTTTGGCAGGGGCTGGAGGTAAGTATCAGGAGCAGTGCAAACATCATTAAATGCATCATCCACAACAGGCAGAACTGGAGGTATAGCTAAGGGCCTTTTGTAAGTGTAGAAAGGTCCTAAGCCTTTTCTTGAATCTGAGAAATCTTGTCCCTGCCATTGGAATTGCTCTCTCATGGCATGTAAGGTTTCCCAAAGGAAAATTCCTCTGGTGGAGAGGCAGAAGGAATAGATTCTTCAGCATCAGAATCTTCATAAGTAGAAAAAGGAGCCTCTGGATGGTCTGTAATGTCTGAATCATCAGAAGAATCATCTGAGGACACTGGCTGGGGCTCTGCTCTAGGTCTCTTTTCTGGAGGCTGAGGGCCCTGTCTGGGTGAGATTGGGATCCCCTTATTAAAGAGATGAGATCCTCTGCCAGAGTAAGCATTTGAGAACTGGAACTGGGCCTGGGGAGGGGGCTTAACAGGCACTGATTTAGCAGTTTTGGCTGCTTTAGCCCTGGCAAAGGCCTTAATAGACATGGCTGCAGGAGGCCTAGCAGCACCACGGGGGGTAGAGACATCCAAAGGGATGGTGTTATAATTCTAGAGGACCACATTACTAGGCAAAACTTCAGAGGCCGATTCAACTAGGGTAGCAGGAGCCTCTAGTAGTCATGGGCTGAAGATTGACCCGGGTGGGTTTGCCAAACAGAGACACTGGGGTTTTCTTAACCCGGTTTGCCGAAACCGGACCGCGAGTGTCGGCCTTTTTGCTTTTTTAAAAATTTGAGAAATCGGAGGATCCGACGGCATAATGTAAAAAACTGAGCGAAAAACTGTTCAAACTCCCCCCAACCCCCGGGTTTAAGGAAGCACAGGCTAAACAGGCTGCTACGCCGTGGTCTGGGCCTAAACAAGGTAAGCAGTAAGAGTGGAAATCTTTATGAGGTATTTGTTTCCACAAGTTAAAAGTTTTTACCCGACATCGGCTGAGGAAAAAGAGTCCCCCGGGTACTTAGCTTTTTGAAGTCTTCGGGAGTATTCGGGGAGTAATCTCTGGATCTGACCGACCGGGACTTGAACAGCTTCTGCCCGGGGGCCCCCAAAAAAGACTGGGAAAAAGGCGCTGATGCCTTTATACCAAGACCAGCAGAGATGACGCCGGGGGAAGTGACACCAGCCAAGGCCAGACCCCTTTAAAAATTAAAAATTTTTAATAATATTTAAGGCTTATAATAATTTAAAAAATATAGGGCCCCAAAGAACCAAAAATTAAAAAACCCCGAAAAATTTTTAAAAATTCAAAAAACTGAATGGGGATGCACAGGGGGAAAGGACTGAATGGAGATTCATGTACAAGGAATGGGAAGATTTCCTCCCAATGTAGGACCGGGGTTAGAATATTTGTATGGGGAGGTGCAGGGACCTTGCCTGCTACAAGTTTAGTTATTTTTTTTTTTTTATTTTTATTCTTTTTTTTTCTGCTTCAGTTTTCAAATTTTAAATGATCAACGTTTATGGTCTCAGCCACATCTTCTTGAGCATTTAAAAGTTCATCTACTGAAGTAGATCCATAT
>NW_025057853.1:0-5559 GCF_019279795.1 Protopterus annectens | reverse complement strand
GGGAAAATTTTTTTTTTTTTTTTTTCCCCCAAAAGGAAAAAAGTGAATAATTGTTTTTTTGGGGGAAAACAGATACCGTTTTTATTCCTTGTTTGGGCCGGACCAGGGTTGGGTGTCGGTTTTGTGCTAGGTTTAATAAGCGCACTAAAAGAAGGTTAGTTTGGGCTAGGTTAGTTTTTAAGGTGTAATTATAATATGCCGCCGGATCCTCCCCCCCCTTAAAAAACCCAAAGACAAATCCTTAAACCAGACAGGTGAGTCCATTTCGGACCCCGGGTTCCTAGAAGCCAGGGGAAAGGTGGATCCGCTGAAGTTTCTGTTGAGTCTCAGGGGAAACTTTGATTTTGCAGGATGTGGCCTCCAGGAGAGGTCGGGCTGAAGGGGCCCCCAGGTTACTTTTCTCCCTTCTTCCTAAGGTGGTTAGGCCTTCTGCTTTTTCTAAGGCTTTTTTAAGGGCAGGTCTTTTTTGCCTTCCTCTGGTGCCCCTCCGGGTCTTCAGGGTCTGTGCCTAAAAGCACATGCTTAAAATGGCAGAAGATTTGATTACTTTAATTAGAGGTTCTATCCCCCTCCTGATAAGGGGCCCCAGGGTGGAGCCAGAGTTGGAAATTTTGGGAGCAGGCCTCAGATTTCAGATCTTCTGCTGAAGATATTAAAGATTTTCCCCTTATTCTGATTCTGATGCAGAGGATTCCACCCTTCTGCTTCTCCTCCAGAGGATTTTTCTTTTCAGAAACCCCATTCCATGAGGGAGCATTTTAAGTGGGAAGGCAGGATTTCTCTGATTCCAAAAAGGCTTGGGGAATTTTGTTTTACCACAGCATAGCCCTTGGCTATACCTCCTGTTTTGGATGTTGTTCAAGATGTTTTGGAGGTTTCCCCTTAATCCAGATTTTTTGCCTCCTGCCCAGTTAAACCGGAAGGTATTACAGGGTGCCTGAGGCTCATAAATATCTGTATAAGAGTCCTAGGGGGGCCCCGGAAACTATTAGTCAGGGGGCTAAGGGTTTTAAGCCTTCTGTTGTAAAGAATCCAGTTCCTCTAGATAAGGAAGCTAGAGCTTTGGATAGATGGGGAAGAAGGTGTAACCCCTTCTACTTTAGCAAAGAGGGCTTTGAATTCCAGTTTCATATGTTGAATATCAGAATTTCTCCTTTCTCAGCTAAAATCTAAAATGGATGCTTTGGCAGAGGGGGGGAAAAAAAAAAAAAATTTTTGGGCTCTGAACAGGTGGGTAAGTTCTTTGGTGGTTTTGATGCTTACAGGCCTCTTCTAGGGTGGCTGCCACTGGTTTAGTTCTTCAAAGGGACCCCGGCTTAAGGATCAGAATTTGTCGAGCATGTTAAAACAGAATTTTGGATGCCCCTTTACAGTCTGAAGTTTTGTTTTCCCTGTGGAGTCAGTTTGAAGAAAATGGAAGACAAGGCTAAGTCTATGCAGACTGTTAAAGATTTTTGCAGGTAAACCCCCAAAAGTTTAGTAGAAATTGGCCTCTAAGGGGTGGCCCTCCCCTTCTTCTGATTCTCAGTCTAGGGGTAGATCTGGGCAGGGGCAGAGCTCAGAGTCTTCAGGCCTAGAACGGAGTTCACCTGCAAAATTTGGGTGAGGGCGGGGGCCAGTCCTTTCGTAAACAGGCCCAATGACCTGCATTTTCAGCTGCCAGATTCTTCCCTGGCAGCTCCTTTGGGGGGAAAAGTTGCACTCTTCAAGCAAAATTGGCTTTTAGTCACCCAGGACAAATGGGTATTGGACATTATAAACCGAGGTTACAAGTTTATTTCCATACATTGCCTCCTTTCAAAGGCATGCCAGACGCTCCTCCTGGAAAAGGGATAGAGGCTCACAACAATTTCTTTACTTCTTCAAATAGGAGCTATACAGCCATTTCCTCTGTCAGAAGTGGGCCTAGGTTTTTTTTGCCTGTTTCTAGTACCAAAGAAAGGGAACACGTGGAGACCAATTTTGGATTTATCTATCCTCAACACTTATCTGGACATTCCAAAGTTCAAAATGTGACTTACAACAGCTTTTACCTCTGTTGGGAAAAAGATCACTGGATGGTAACTCTGGATCTCAAAGAGGCTTACTTCATGTTCCTATCAGGCCCAGTTGCAGGAGGTACCTGCTGGCTGGAAATTTACATTATCAGTTCTCTGCATTGCCCTTTGGCTTATCTACTGCCCCAGAGTGTTCACAAAGGTTCTGGCTCCAGTGATAGCCCTTTTTCAGGTTTAAAAGGAATACAGATTTATCCTTATTTGGACGATTGCCTGATTTTGCACAAAAGAAACCCTTTTCATCTACAGTATGTGATGGCAGTGTTAAGATGCCTAGGGTATTCTGTAAAAAAAAACCAGTCTAGTACCCTCTCAGGACATGTGCTTTCTGGGTGTGAGACTGAATACAGCTTTCCCCGATGGCCTTTTGACCCCGGACAAACAAAGAACCTTTTTTTATTTTCCATAAAATGTCTCTACAGTCCAGGCTGACTGCAAGGACAGTCCTTCAAGCCTTGGGGTTCATGGCATCTTGTATTCTGGTGCTTCCCAATGCCAAACTGCATATGAGGAAGTTTCAATGGTATCTCAAAAATGTATGGACAAAACACTGCCAAGATCTGACACTCTCACTCAGATAATACCTCGCATTCAAAAGGAATTTTTGTGGTGGGCTCAGGAGTGTCACCTAAACAAGGGACTCTCTGTGCCCCGGCCAGAGGCCAGTCAGATTCTAACGGCAGGTGCCTCGGACAAGGCTTGGGGAGCCATCAATGGAAAATGGGTCAAGACACGTGGCCTCAGACTTCAACATTTCATATCAACTTGAAGGAGATGTTAGCAGTCCAATTTGCATTGATGGCTTTCAAGGATTTACTTCACCCAGGGCAGGTGTTGATTCAAACAGACAACACACTGTCATGTGGTACATCAACAAGCAAGGGGAACCCATTCTTTCCTCTTTGCAGGCAAGCGTTTTTGTGGGAGACTGCTCTCAGTTTACACCTCAATCTTCAGGCAAGGTTTCTCCAGGAGCACAGAACTCCTTAGCAGATGGGGAGCAGAAAAATTTTGGATCCCACGAGTGGAAATTGGATCCTCATGTATTTAAAAAGTTGACAGTGTTATGGGGAACTCCAGACATAGATCTGTTCGCTTCTCCACTAAATTACCAGTTGCCAAAGTTTTGCACAAAAGTTTCATCCCACAGCTTGGAAGGGGGATGCTCTTTATTCAGTTGGAGCAATCTTCATGTTATGCCTTTCCACCTCTGCCTCTCTTCCCAAGGTACTCCTGAAGGCCAAAGACAAAAATTTTTTTTTTTCCCAACCCAACCCCCCCGGGGTTTTGGGGGGCCCCCCTTTTTTTCCCCCCTTTTTCTCAGGAGGGGAAACATTCCCTTAAATTTATTTTCTTTCCCCCATTTTTGTTTTAGACCCTGGAGGGTCTCAGCTTCCACAACAAGTTTTGAATGTTATTTTGGAGGCCAGAAGGCCTAGTACAAGGAAAGTTTACGCTGATAAATGGAGGAGATTTTTATTTGGAGCAAAGCAAAGGACTTTGATGTTTCCAAGCCTGATTTAAGTGTTTCTCTTCAATATCTTACTGAGTTATTGGACAAGGGTTTGTCTTTCTCCTCGAAAAAGGTTCATGCTGCAGCCATTTCTGCTCACTATGACTGTGACCCTCCTTTATTTTCTCTCATCCTTTGTTTAAGCAATTTCTTAGAGGGGCAAAGAAATAAGACCCCCACATAGAGCTCCTACTCCTGCTTGGGATCTCAATTTTGTGTTGGAAAACTTACTCTACAACCTTTTGAGCCTGCAGCTACTGCCGAGTTAAAGTATTTTCATGGAAGACTGCTTTTTGTTGGCCATTACCTCTGCAAGAAGGGTTTCTGAAAACAGGCCCTTATGGCAGTGGAACCTTTCCTGATTTTTCATAAGGATAGGGTATCTTTGCATACTAATCCTTCCTTTATGCCTAAAGTGGTTTCTAGTGTGGCCTTAAACCAAACTATTCATTTGCCTACTTTTTATGCAAACCCCAAAATAAAGGGGAGAAGATTTTGCATACTTTGGATATTCACAGGCAGTTACGTTATTATTTGAGCAGAACCAAGGGTTCAGGCAGTCTCAGCAGTTGTTTGTTTCTTTTGCTTTGGGTTCTCAGGGAAAACCTGTTTCAAAACAAACTATTTCTAAATGGATTGGGTTTTGTATTTCTTTCTGTTATTCCCATCATGGTAAGGAGATTCCGCTGGAATCAGGCCTCATTCCACTAGGGCTACTGCCACTTCTACTGCCTTTCTAAGGGGTAGCTACAAAAATATTTTGGAAGCAGCTACTTGGAGTTCAGTGCATACTTTTCTAAACATTACCACCTTCCTCTTTATTCTAAGTCTAGGGCTGGATTTGCCACTGCAATATTTTGCCATCCTCCCTTTACCTCTGCTTTGGGATTCTACCCATATGTAAGGACTGCAGCAATGTGAGATGAAGAACATAGTACAGTTTTGTACCTACCATAAATGTAGATGTTCGAAGATCCACATTGCTGCAGTCCACCCTCCCTCCTTCCCCCCTGTAGTTTGGGGGTTTTTGGTTTGGGTGATGGTTGTTGTTGGGGATGTTTTGGGAGGTATCCCGTTTTTTGGGTGTGGCCTTTCTTTTAGGCCTTCTGACATCTGGGGCAAAAAAATGAGGATATGACCCCGATACCCTGACGCTTTATGTCAGATCTGAGCCATGACCGACGCCAGCCTAATACTTTGGTATTCGGGCCGACCGAGGACAGCGGACTACCCATATGTAAGGACTGCAGCAATGTGGATCTTCAACATCTACATTTATGGTAGGTACAAAAATGTACTTTTTTTTCTTTTGAGAAAGAGGTCTTTAGGGTCAGTTAGAAAAATTATTTTGCAGACTTTAATAAACCAGCTAATTGGGGAGAAGCTGAGAAATAAAATCTCATTTAACTACAAGTATTTAGGGGTCTTTATTTAGCATGCTGTGTGGCTTGCTGTTCTTTTTCCCGACTATTGCTGATCTCTTTAGCATTTTTTTTTCTCCCCCCCGCCTTACGCATTGTGCTTTTAAACTTGGTGACTTTTGAGTTGCCCCCCTCTACTATAAATCTGACTTTGGATACTCTTCCCAGTTTTATCTCATCACCTCATTCTACTGAGCACTGGGAAAGGGCAACTGGGGGCCCCCCTAGTCTCTTAAAACTTGAATTGTTTTCTTTTTTCCTTCCCACTTACTAAAACATGCACTTTATTCAGCTATGTTTACTGTATTTGTGTTTATTCCTACTTTATTTAGCTTTTGCTAAAGCCTAGGGTCTTGGTCTTTGTACAGTCTTTAGTTAGAGCTGCTGCTTAGCAGTGGTGGCTAGAAGTGGTTTTGAGTGTAACTTCCCAATCTGTGTAGATGCCAACTTTGTAGAGTAAGCTTTAAAATTTTATATGTAGACACATTTTTTTAAATACTAAAATATCTAGTTTGCACATACTGAGCATTGCTCATCAGGTTGTGTTATTGACTTATTCAATATTTAA
>NW_025057852.1:0-7016 GCF_019279795.1 Protopterus annectens | reverse complement strand
AAAACTCAGGTTTCCTTAATACAACTCAGCTTTGATTTGGATGAAGTCTCGGAGCATAAAGATGTGACTAATGAAGGTAATTTTGACAGTATCCTAGCCGAAGTTGAAACAACAGCCTATCGCCTTAAAATGTTAACCTGGCAACAATTTCATCTGGAAGCTAGTATGAACAATCAGGTCATCCCTAGATGGATGAGAGTGAAGTGTTTGCCAAGTTATGGGAACTAATATCCAGAGTTACTAGCCAGATGGCAAGCCATAAACCTGGAGACTAGCTTCCATTACATGAAGCTGCTCATAGACTATTTTAAACTGGAGGAGGAGAGTATTGCAAATCAGATTCAAATGAAACAAGCTGAATTGGAAAAGTTTGACTTGACCCCTTCCCAAATTAGCAAATTGGAAACGTTTCAGTTTAATTTAAATGTGTATGAGTCAAAATTAAAAGAACAGAAAATAAAAAAAGATAACTAGGGATGTAATGGATTTTAGACAAGGGCACATTCTTGAATGCCTAGGGAAGAAAGGAGGTTTGAACCACGCCCTTCCAAGGATTCTGTTAGGGAACAAGCTACACAAAATAAAAATGCCTCCAATCAACAGACTGTTCCTTTGGAGACAGAGCAACAACATGTAGCAGTGAATGCCTCTGAGTCTACTGAATTAGTGAACATTACTACACCTGCATCCATTGAGGGAGCATGTAGTTCTACCAGCATAGGAACCATACCGAAGAAAGGTGACACACATGCTCCAATCTCTCACAGTTTGCCATTTATTTTTTAAACAAACCCAGTACAGGAATCCATGAGCCCTATGCCAAGACAGGAAGAGAAAGAAAATCACAATGTGATGAACTCTTTGTTTGTAGTGAATGTTTCAGGATACCAGCTAACAGCTGGAGAAACAGCAGTTTTAGAGAAAGGTCTTACATTCACTCCTTCTCGAAAGTCTGATTTGAGTGAGTTTATAATTGGCTTAAAGTGCTTTGGACGTAATGTCACCTTAAGAAGTATTTATGGGAATAACACCACTGATACTAGACTTATAAGAAGAACCAGCACTTTTGTTCATCTTAATCATCTGGCTGTTGAATTGTTTACCCGAATGTGTGGTGATGAGATAGAAAAGTTGCGGCAAAGGGCAAGTGCTAAACATTACCACAATATTACCAGCAGTGAAAGACAGGCCATTTTTAGCTTGCAACAGAATGATAACATCATGCTGAAACCTGCAGACAAAGGAGGAGCCATTGATGTACTCCAAGCTGACTGGTATAGAGAGAAAATGTTGGAGATGTTAATAAATGGTAAAAAAAATACTCTGAGGTCACGCCTGTGACCCTTAAAAATCAATATACAGAGAGTTACAAATCAACTAAATGACATGCTGTTAGAGGGCTTGATTGACATAGAGCAATTCAACTTCTTTAATATTTTGCATCCTACCATCCCCTCTATAAGTGGTCTTTTGAAAATACATAAAGATCTTCAGAATCCCCCCTTACATCCCATAGTCTCAGGATAAGGTTGGGTTACAGAAACTATGTCTTTATTTGTTGAAAAATAATTAAAGTCAGTGTTAGCTCATATAGCTACTGTCTTATGAGACACAGATGATTTCTTAACTAAATTGCATACTGCTATGAATCTAGTAACAGACTTTTCAACCCTTTTATTAACCACTATGGATGTTAACAGCTTATTTATTTCCATCCCCAATGATCGCGGGATTGAGACCATCAGGAAGATCCTAACATGGGATACCACTAGGCTGGATGCCAATTTGATGTGTACACTATTAGAGATCATATTGGAGACAACTTTTTTTGTTTATGGCCAATCTGTTTTTTGGCAACGCTTGGGGGTAGCCATGGGCACCCCCTGTGCGAACAGCTTCTCTAATCTTGTCCTAGCAGAATGGGAAAGGGAATACATACTAAGTGATTCCAACCCCCTGGCACTGACCTTTGTTTTTTTTTATGGTCGATTTGTAAAAGATCTTTTTCTATTATGGGATGGTGAGGAAGAGCAAATTGTGTTGTTCCTGGACTATCTGAACTGTACTACTACTACTTTCTTGAAGTTCACAGGGCAATGGTCCCATCTTTCCACCAATTTTTTGGATGTTAGTGTTGTCTTAAAAATAGATGGCGGGGTAGATACAGCATTAATTACACAGGAAGGATACATGGACGAATCATTACCTCCATAAAAGTAGTATGCACCCCAGACATGACACCAGGAATCTTATGTGTAATGATGTCACCAGAATCTCAAGGAGGTGCATTCAAGAATCTGTTGTTAAAAGAGAAATACAGGACCTGCAGAGATGACTACACCTATGGGGGTATACTTATAAAGACACCTGCCTATTGTCGAACGATTCTGTAAGGAGAAGAATGTGGATAGGATTACAACCAATGTTAATACATCTGAAGAGAGGCATGTTATCTGTAATCCTCATAAATCAAGACTTATGGTTACATTTAGTACTGATAACTCACAGATTAAAGATGTTATACAAAAACATTGCTCTATTCTCACCCAGGAACCCAAATTATGGGAAATTGTAGGTGATAAGCCCTGTTTTGGTTATAAAAACAAAAAAGAATATCAAAAGACTTTTATGTACTAAAGATGGCTTCTCCAAACCACAGATATAGGGATCTAAAGAAACTTTTCATTGTAGGAATTGTCTGGCTTGTGATTTTATAGACAGCAGCAACTTCTTTCAGCACCCCAACTCTGGCCTTGACTACACTTTTAAATGTAAAGCCACTTGTAGTACTCTGAACATGGTATATTTAGCTACCTGCACATTATGTCCTTTCTTCTATATTAGTTAAACCAACCAAGTATTTAAAAAGAGAATTTTAAGGCATTTGAGAAACATACATGATGGAGATCTGCATAATGCCCTTGCTTCGCATGTAAAACCTTCCCCACTCATTCTTTTGTTTTTAAAGTCATTGAAATAATCTATATGGGAATGAAACAGGGGGTGTCTTTAATAAAACTGAGCTTTTTGAGGTTAAATGGATGATTAACTTGTGGGCAGATCACCCTCCAGGTCTGAATGCGGTAATCCCCCTGAAACCTGTATTGAAGGCAAGGAGACCAATGATTGGATAGCAAAGAGGCGTGTTTGTGATTGCTTCACTTGATTGGTGCTAGTATTATGAATGGAAGCAAGGGGAGTTGTCCCTTTACCATGTTTCATTGGCTGTTAGCTTTTTGTAATGAAAGAGGGAGTCCCTGCCTAGTCACGAGCTGAAGAAGGTTTCCCAAAAGCGCTTATCGTACCTTAAACTTCAAGGGACTTTTTACCAGTTTTTGTCTATGTTTAGAGAAGGGTCCTAGTTTGCTTGTATGCAGTTCAGATTTACAGTCTGTAATCACAATGTATAGTGGTGTACACTAGCAGGTGTATAGTTTTTGCAACCATGAAATGCTCCTTATAAAGTCTGAAATTTGGGAACTGACTGCAGAAATTAAAAAATCAGTGGGTGAAATAAGTAGTGCATAGGCTAGACCGTTGTCTTGCCTACTGCATCCCTGCTACATCTTAATGTGGAAAATATTGATGTTAGGTTGCTAAAATCAGCATTCTGTAAGACAGCATTTCCCATGTCAAATTTCACCATGCTTTTTCATAAAGTGTTCTGCAACTGGATTCTTAGTATTTTGATTTCTTAAGTCTCTCACATGTTCTAATACATTATCTTCACCTTACATTTTGTTTGACACACACATACCACATAGGAATAGGACAGCTGCACCTTATACTATATACAACACCCCTTGAGTTACAATTAAAATCACTATTAGCTGTGAATTTTCTCCCTTTAATAGCTGTGGCAAGAAGATTTTTCACTTTTGGCACACCCTACAATAGCCAAATGAAAACATCCCTTTACGTTCACTTAAAATATATTGTGGATTACACACATAATTCAAAATTTCTTTTACATTATTACTACTCTTATAAGAAAAGGTTATATGCCGGGGAAATAGCCTACTGATAATTTCAACATTACCAACACCTAATACTCTCCAAATTCTGAGAAAAAGTGGAAAACTTGGCAACATTTTTTCTCCATTTCTACCCTGATCCATATTATATCCGTGTTCATACTTATTGTACATCCTCATTTTCGGGTCTTCCAAAACATACTTTTAGCTTTACTAAGTTGTTCCTTATTGTAACCCCTTTCTTAAGCTTATTTTCCTGTACTCCCAATTCTACATCAACTGTATTAGCATGGAGGATCAGACACAATTTTCTTTTTTGCGTCTTGGCACAATCTTATCTTCCTAGGGGAGGTGGTGATTTAAATTAATTGAATTAGAAATAAAATTAATAATTTATAAAACACTGTTCTGTAGTGGATTAAATCAAGAAATAAATGTTTGTTTTTAGATAATATATTTGATAATTGTTATGTAAATTTTTTTTATATTAAATGTATAAATACGTTGTTTTTTTCAAAGTATATTTGTATTAACTGAATGCTTAAGTGTTTTCCTTGTTAAATAAATTGAATGGGATTTGCACCTATATAAAAGAAAGGCACTTTCAACTGATTTACAGTTGGCATTGAGCAGTTTGTTTGGTCTTTTTTGTTTTCTGTGATTGAGTCAGCAATGGAGGAGCAGCTGTGGAAGGCTCAGTTACAGGGAATGACCATGTGATGCAGAGGCAGGCAGTGTGTACCAGAGCACTGGCTAAGAGGCAGACTTTGATACACAACTATGGGCCAGATTAGATATAACAGAAGTAACAATGGTGCATGCAATACTACAATGAGGCTACATTTTATAAATGCACACAGTAGTCACTCTGAGCAATAGGCATAGGCTATCATAGTAATGGAACACTGAGGGCAGGATACAGGTTTCATCATATACACAGCTGGGGAGGGCTACAATGACAGAGGTTTGCAACAGGCACTTGGTAGATTGGGAAGCTAATTATGTCACTGATATCTAGAGTGCAGGGAAAGAAGATTCACCCTGGGCTGCTGTGTCAGCCAGCTCTTGTCCTACTAAAGTATCCTGTGGCTGTGGGGTGGGTTGCACAAGCAATGAAGCAGTATCTGTGGAAGAGGAAGGTAATATGGTAGTCACATTACTAATGCCTGAGAGTACCACTGTAGCCACAGCCTGCATTATTCTGTGGCAGCTATCACTATGAGGCTTAGATATTCTCCTGACATCATACATGTCAACATACACCATGGAGGATCTAGACACAAAAGCATCTGTGAAGATAGACACATCCAGCTGTATCAATCCTACCTTGAGACACTCCCAAATCCCAATGAGGCTACAACTGTAAAACAAATGGCATGCACAAAATATAGGATACTTACCTTATGCAGACTGATGTAGCTGAATGCCTGAAGTGCTTACATGAATGAAATACCCATATCAGACCTCCCAACCATCCCAAATTACTTGTTTTTTACCGAGTTTTGGGGTCCCAATAATGGGGTGCCATGATTCCCGAGTGGCACCCCTCATACCTCACAACCTGGAAACATCAAAAATCTGGACAAGGCCCATAAAAAATAGGTACAAATCTGTACACGGATTAACATAAAATCTGCATACATAATTATGTAACCCCACCCACTCCAATGGAATTGTGGGATATCAACTTTCAAATGGAAACTGATAAACAGACAACCAAAATATGGTACCAGAGTCCCACTGCAGCCATTCCAATGCCCCATTACCTGGCTATTTTGCCCCATTTACCATAAACACTAATGTGTGCATACTGCTTTATTTCTACAATAATTATTTGGATTTCATTTTTACATTTTATAGTACAATGCACAAACGCGAATAGGAATCTGCTAAACAAAGCAATACTGTCTCACAATGAAAATAGACTTGGCATTAAAACTTCTCTGCCCTTGAAGCTCACATTCATTGAAACAGCATTGAAACCCATACCACATACAAAGAAAATGCATCTGGCCACTGGTCAGTGTTGGATAAAGATTACCTTTGGACTGTTTTCAAATCATAGGCCCCTTGCACACAAAACAAGAAACATACATGCGTTCTTTGATACACCTTCCTGACTTTATTAAATTATGTTCCTTGTATAATACATCACAAACTTGTTAGACTTAAGTTAGAGTGCATTTTAAATTTATAGTTTGAACATTTTTCCAGTAAGCAGTGAACCAATAATGACAAAACTACCCAATTCAAAACATTTCCATCATAAAAGTCTACCTACACACACACACACACACACACACACACACACACACACACACACACACACACACACACACACACACACACACACACACACAAAATTGCATTTTAAATATATTGTTTGAACATTTTTCTAGTAGGCAATAAAACAAAATGCATGAACCAATAATGATAAAAACTGCCCAATTAAGAACATTTCCATCATAAAAGTGGAAATATATCAATAGAATGACAGTAGTGTAAAAGATTTTACAAATGTTAGTGTCTGTATGAAAATTACCTCCAGGCATGGGAAAACCCCTACTATTTGAATGGTACTTATATGTAGTGCATAAGAACTATGAACGAACATGTTCTTAAATTCTTTCAGAAATGGAAATCCTCCACAACATGTGATAGTAACAGTTTCAGTATTATAAATATATCATCTTTTTGTGTAGTCTATAGATTCTTATCAGGTGAACCCAGTTTTGCTTTTCAGGCCTTGTTCAACCCTACTATCTATTATCTCCTTTCCCTTGAAAAAAAAAACATCAATGAATGTCAATTTAAAAGAACTAGTTATATAACAAAATACCAGTATGTCAACAGCATCAAGTGTCCACTCACTTAGGGAACAAGCGACATTCAAATTTCGGTTAGACAAATGTTTGCATTTCATAAATTCATGCCTTGAGTCTCTAGCTCCAAACTTCTATGCTAAACTAAACATCTTCACATCTTAAAGCTGTCCAAAACATGGCCTGTGGACCGCATTGCTGCATTAGTGAAAGAAGCAGG
>NW_025057851.1:2500-6146 GCF_019279795.1 Protopterus annectens | reverse complement strand
GTTCTGATGAAGTCAGCGGGCGTTTACCTTTTTTGTGGATGAACTTTGTTCAGGGGAATTTTTTTTTGGATAATAAAGGTGTTTTTCAACTTGTGGTTGTGGGTTTTTGGCTCAAAATGGTTTGTTATTTGTGGTTTTTTCCCATTTTACACCCCTTTTTGTGTTACAAAAATTAAAAAATGTTACAATAAGATGCCTGCTGAAAATCACAAACATCTGAGCTTGTTTAAAGGGGTAGGGAAAGAAAGGTGGGGTTTGGGATTGAGTGTTTTGAGTGGGGGGGAAAGGGGCATAGCCAGCATGTTTTAGGTGTGCTTTTAATAAATTTTTGGTGGGTGCATGATGGTATGGAGGTAATTGTGGGTAGGGAGTTCCATTTGGGGGAATGAAAGGTGGCCCCACCAGGATTTATTGGCTTTAGTGATCTGAAAGGGATTTTGTTGCTGGATCTTAGTGGGGTGATATATTGGAGTAGATTCTGGGGAGGGGACATTTAGTGGAGGGTTTTATAGTTTGTAAAGGGTTTGATACCATTGAAGGAGGTGAGGGGTTGCCAGCCAGTTCGGGGAAAGAGACAGGGGGATTGGATCCCCTTGTGGTTTATTTTTTTGTAGCAGGTCTCTAGCTTGTTTAGATCATTCCCTTTAGGTTGGGAAATTGGAGAGGCAAAAAAGGGGGTGGAGATGGGGAATTTGCTATTGAAATTTTTGTTGTTTGGGGAAAAGGCTTCTGATAATGCTCCATTTTTGTGGATTTTTAGGTAAATTATGTGAATGTCAAATTTTATTTTATTGTCTTTTTCCCCAGATTTGGGTTTTTATATAGTGGTGTTGTTTTTGTTTTAAAGGGATTTGGGGTTTTATGTTTGGGGTTAAGATGACTATTTTATTTTTTGAGTATTAATTGAGCATTGGATAAATTTCAACAGAGGGGTTTGGGGACTTTTTTTAACGGGGGAGCAGATAATGGTTGAGTCATCTGTATTGTATTTCCATTTTCAATGTTATTGGTGAAAAAGAAGGGGATACCCTTTAAATATGGAGACATAAAAAAAGCCCCATAAAAATTGTTATGGTCAAATAACTCTGAAACCATTGGTGACTGATTGTGAGAAGGATGGGTTTAAAACAGGAAAATTTTTTTTACCATGTCAAATTTTAGATAGGTTTTAAAAGCAGAGGAGAAGCCATTGTTTTATGCTGAAGGATAGTGTTAAAAGGGGGTAACAGTGGGGGGCTAGGGTTTTTAAAACCATGCTATATTAAAGGAGGTTGTTAAAAAGGGGAATCTAATATACATAAAATGATATATGTATATATGTATTTGTATGTATACATCAGTATTTATTGGAAATATATCTTTTTTGTTTTACATATTTTGGATCCCTACATATCTCACTCTTTTTATGTATTTTTTATTCATATATATATATATATATATATATATATATATATATAAAAAACCAATCATTCTAATTCCCCTTGTCTCTTCCTTATTGAAAACTGGCTGTAAAGGGGTATGTTTGAGAAAACATCCAAAAAAAACAGTTGAGGGGGTTAGTAAATTCATAGACTATGGGGGCACCAAGACTGAAGGGCTGTTTTTTTTTTGTTAGGCAGAACAAGGACTGTGGTTTGAGTGGTAAGGCAGTTTTGAGCAGCTTTGAGTGCAGGGGTTTGCTTTTGGGTGCTAACTTATGGTTAAATGAAATCCCATAACATGTTTTCACTTACCAGTGAAAATTTCTGCTTAGCATTTAATTTGAAGTCTTTAGCTAGCCTAGCCCCCGGGAACCAGTGATCACATTCCAGTCTGAAAATAGCAGGGGAATCTTTTAAAAAGTGTATTTAATTTCCTGTACATAACATGCTTCTATGTGCTGTCATTACAGTAGCAAGGAAAGAGTATACTTTTGGGACACCTGGGGATACATGGGTAGTACCACCATCTTTTCTTTATTTGTTCATACATGGGTAGTATCCCAGGTTATATAGTCACACTTGCATGTTACACCCACAGTCACTGGTTGACAGAAATAGTTTAAACATATGGTATCATTGTGTTAGTACTTTTAAAATGCTTTTCAAGTAAGAGTGATTGCAGATTGTAGTACTGGAACCATACACCCCGATGCAAAGCTGGACTCTGAGTACTGAGTATCTTGTTCTTGGTGTTTGAGCTGTATGTTTTTATGTATCTCCTATTGGATATTAAAATTTATATGTTGATATTAACTGTAACTACTATGTTTTGGAACATTGAGGACTGCTGTCATGTAGTAATGGCATACTTTCAGTTTCAGATGTATCTTTTAAAACATTCTTCCTAATGCATAACCTGTTGGCTATCTACTTATTTTGTCCTCTGTACAGATGTGCAGATATCAGGTATTTGCCATACCACTATGTAGGTACCCCCAAATTTTGCTGTGGGCCTGGGCACTGCTGCTAGTTCTAACATATGAGAAATTTCCCTTTAAAGTGGGCCTTGCCCCATTTCCCTTTCCTTTTGAGGGGCATTACAGAGGTGGTGGCCTAAAGATTCACATACAGTGGGTGGCAATACATCACAGGGCAGGACATGTGGAGAATTAAACATGGGGAATATATCCACAGATGTCTGAACAGATTCTATGTCATCAGTGCTGTTATACACATGGTGGATTTATAGATTGACAGGGTTTGTGTGGACATGCATTTATGTGTGATGTCCACTCAAGTGATATGTTTCTGACATACCTTTCCCGGGCCCGTCCACAGACTGGCCACATGTCTGCCTGTTAATTTTTTGTGTCCCCGACAGTTGGTGTCCTTGGTAAATCAGTTGTGGACTCTGGGGAATGCAGTCAGTAAATACCACATCTACTGGAACCAAAGTCAAATTTCCCCATAAGGTGTTACAACATACCAAATCTCAACTGTCTCAATGTATGAACAGTATGTCCAATCTACCCCTGTGTTTGAGAATTTGTTCCCATCTAGTGATATAGGGGGTTTATACTGAGCTTGTGAGTGGGGGAAAGTTATCAAAGGCTTTGGCCAGATCAATTGGTGTAGTGTCACCTTGCCTTCATCCACAGCTCAGGGTGGGGAAAAAGTTGACCAGGTTGAATGACAGGTATGACCTACCTTCACAAAGGTAAACTGTGTGGGATCCGAGTCTGCAGATTCCCATATCCCTGTTTATTAGGTGCATGAGATGCATTCCATAGCTTTGCATAACAGACTTGTCAGGCAGTTGGGGTGGTATTTCCCAGGGTCTGTAGTTACACCTCATTTGTGGAGAGAGGTGACTGTAGCAGTATACAATTCAGTAAGGACAAAACCTGAGGTGAGGCTGTGCTTGAACAGAACACACAGGTAAGTTGCCAGGTCACTCTGTAGTTCATGTAGAACACAGCCAGGGATATTCTCCAGTCCCATAGAAGCTGTTTTCTTGGCCTTGGACAGTGGTGTTTTAACCTGTGCTGCAGTAATACAGGGAGCCTGGAGGAGTACTGGTATTGTGATTGGTCCTTTGTGGGGGAAGTGAGGGGTAGTGTTTGGACACAAGATGCCAGCCAGTATATTGGCATTATTTGTTGGCTCAGTCTGGGATGTACCATTGTCTAGTAGCTTAGAACAATTCTTGGTATTGCCATGGAGAT
>NW_025057850.1:0-6764 GCF_019279795.1 Protopterus annectens | reverse complement strand
CCTAACAAAAGTTGTCATCTTAGGCTTGGTTTTCACCGTGATATAGAACTTTCACTATGTTTGGATCTGATGATGTCAATAAATATGTATGTAGCTTCACAATCGCCGACCTATGTGTCAAGTCAATTTCAGGGAGGCCCATACCTTCTTCAGACTGAAGCATGTACACTCTTGATAAACACTGTTTCTTGTACATCATCTGATGGTCATAAATTAGTTTTCTTGTTTTTCTTTCAAGCTTATCCAACGCTTTTTACTCCATTGTGTGGATATACTGATGATTTACCATAGAATTTTTCGGTGTAAAACTCTTGTTGCACATGGTGCACTTGTATGGTTTTTGCCCTTTTTTGATTTCTCCAAGGTTTTGGGTTTCTAATACCATGATGGGAATGGACCCCATTCCTAAGTCAGAGTATGATTAAAGTTCATGAAATTAGTATTATTTCACTCTTTGATGTTCGCCAAAAGTGCTCTTCGCAGTACCCTCAATGTGCCCAGCAATGACTCGTTCTGCAATTCATATGGTGTTACATGAATTGGTAACATATAAAAAAGAATTTACAATCATATTTGGGTAAGACCAGTTGCTCCTACTACTATTGGAACTGTCTGGGTATCTTTCTTCCACATGGCTCTCTTTTCTGCCTGTAGATCAAAGTATTTTATGACTTTGTGTCTCTCTGTATGCAAGACACTGTAATCACTGGGTGTGGCAATTTCAATGATCAATGCTACTTTTGTCTTCTTTTCTTGGATCACTATGTCCAGTTTTCTAGCATCTATCTTTTGGACTGTTGGTACTGGGTGATCCCATGTGATGGAAACTTCATCATTTTCTATGATTCTTTGTGGCTCATGTTTCCAATGTTTTTCAGCCACTTCAATACCATAATGTTTGCACAATCTCCAGTGTAACAATCTCGCCACATTATTATGCCTTTCAGTATACAGTCCCTCTGCCATTAGAGCGTTGCAACCAGCAATAAGGTGTGTAACTGTTTCCAACTCGGTTCCACAAAACCTACATATGTCTGTTTCTCCCACATGTTCAATGGACTTAGTAAGCCAGCGTGTATGCAGCCCACTAACTTAGGCTGCCAATATTAACCTTTCATTTCTTAATGTAAATTCACCTCTCCTTAACCATTCCTGCATTCGTTCTTGATCAACATGAGGCTCTATCAGAAATTTTCTATACTTGCAGCTATATTTATGTTTTTTCCAGATTTCTTGCCTTCTCATCTGATCCTTCACCTTATATTCTTTCTTTTGTTTTTTAGCACATTCAGTTGCTGCCTAGTTTTTATCCACTTCTGGTTTGATTTCCATTCCTGCTTGACGTTGATATGCTCCTGCTAAATTAAGCAGAGATGTCATCTTAGATTTATTTTCCTCATGTTTCAAAACTCTCACCACATTTGGATCTTGTGAGGTCAATATATATGTGTGGAGTCCCACGATTGCAGATCTATACATGTAATCAATTTCAAGGAGGCCCATCCCTCCTTCAGAATGGGGAGTATATAATCTTGGTATACACTGATTTTTATAAATCATTTGGTGAGCATGAAGCATTCTTCTTGTTTTAATATCCAGTCTATCCAACACTTTTTGGGGCCAGTCCATCACTCCAAAACTATAACTTAGGACAAGAAGGGCAAATTGATTTATAGCTTGGATCTTGTTCCTAGGTGTCAATGCTGTTTTCAGGATTAATTTAAGTCTTTTAAAGTACTCCTTACTAAGCCTTATTTGTATTTGTTCATGTTTTATTGCTGATCCTTCATCATTTCCCAAATATTTATACACTCCCTCTTGCTCAAGTTTTTTTATATCACATTCTTGTCCCAAACTGATGTTTTCCTGGTGCTGCAGTTTTCCTTTTTTAAAGGTTGCTTTTGCACATTTATCAAGACCAAATGACATTCCAATATCATCTGAAAAAGTTTTGACAACCTGCAGCTGTGCTTTCACTTCCTCATCTGATGAGCTATACAATTTTAAATCATCAACAAAGAGAAGATGAGAAGTCATTAGACTTTGTTGTTTTCTAGAAGCCAAATTGTAGCCATGATCTAGGCTGTTAAGTAAGCAGCTTAATGGGTTAATGGCAAGGCAGAATAACAAGGGTGACAGAGAATGGCCCTGGAATATCCTCTTTGAATTTTTATCAGTCAGTGTAGGATGTATCTTATATATTTTTAAGCGCTCTTTTATCCATGAATGTGGGATACTATCAAATGCTTATTTGTAGTCAATCCATGCCATACTTAGGTTCTTCCCCTTCTTATAATTCTCCACTATACCTTTAACAACAAATGGTCCTTTGTTCCATATGACTTTCTTTTATTGCCCTTTTGTTCTACTGCCATAATTGAGTTTTCATCTAAATGACTATAAACTCTGTTGGCGTCAATTCCCATGTATAGTTTGTACATCATTGGAAGACAAGTTATTGGTCTATAATTTTTAGGGTAGCTTGCAGGTTCACTCTTAAGTAAGAGCATTGTTTTTCCTGTTGTTAACCAATGCAGTGTGTGTTCGGGGTGCACATATAAATAGTTCTTACTCATGGATAAGTCCTCATGCAAAAAAGTTAATACTTTAAGCCAAACGTTGGGTACTGCATCTGGGCCTGACGTTTTCCAGTTAGAGGCTTTTCTCAACTTTGTTTCAATCTCTCTGGTTGTTACTTCATCCCATTTCATATCCTGTACCTTTAAACTTCTTATTCTTTCTTTTACTTCTTCTATCCATTTAGCATCTTTGTTATGTTTATAGGGATATTCATAGATACTTCTCCAAAATGTATCTACTTCTTCTTTTTTTGGCGATGTTTCAATTCCTTTTACCTTATTTGCCAATTCTCTATAAAATTTTTTTAGGTCATCAATAAATTGCTTATTTTGTGCTTTTCCTTATATTTATCTTTGCATCTTCTAAGTCTTTTTGCCTGTTTTGAAATTTTATTTTGTTATCTCCAATAGTACATAATAGATCCTGGTCTGTTCTAATACTGTGCATTGCTTTTATCACATCTATCTTTCTTAGTATTTTTGTTGATCTATTCCCTCTTCTATAATCTTCTAACAGTGACACTTCTTGTCTTAGCTGCTTTATAGTTTTCTCTATTCAATATTTCCATAATGGTATTTGCTTTGCCCCCTCTTTTCCCCCTTGCTACCCTGTATTCCTGTGGTAGAATTTTATCAGTTATTATTTTAGCAGCACAGTAATATATCCTGTTTACTTCTGTTATATCGCATGGATCTCTATGGACAGTCCTAATTACTGTGTTCATTTGTTTTATCAAGCTTCTGACTTTTGGGGTTTTATTGACCTTCTGCAGTCTATTTCTTTCATTGATCTTGGTATATCTGTCTTTGTCTATTAAATCAAGCAACTCTTCTCTAAGCTCATTTTCTTCCATACTGAGGACACATCCCTTGTTTTCCGTTTCCTGCGGACATTCTATAGAAAGTTCTACAGCATCTTCCTGTGGCACATTTCCTTCAATTTCATCCTGTGTCATCTGTTATGGGAACTCACTGGCCTATCACTCATCAACATTGACTGCATCAGAGTTTCCACAGTTTCCTGTTCCTTTCCTTGCTGTCTAGCTTCAAGTGAACATTTATACTGGTTTCCTGTGGAAGGCTCCAAAATATCTTGATATGGCACCTGACCAATTGCTTCCTGTTCCACTGATGTTCCCTTAATTTGGATATCCATTGCTCTATCCTGTTGTGGTGCTTTCTGTACTTGATTTACTACACTGAATCCTTCTCTTTGCAGCTGTTCCATAACCTCAGTTCTAGTTCTTTGACTTCTCCATTACTAATTTTGTTTTCTACTTTTCTCTTAGTCTTCTTATTTTTTGTTTTGTAAAGTTTTCAATATCTGCATTCCTTTCCCTACATTTTTCTTCAAATATCTTTGGTGCTGCTCTTTTTGTATTAGTTAGTTTTGCTTTCTCCTTTGCATAAATATTACACCATATTAAATCTCTTTTCCTTTCCCATGTCCATATTTCTTCTTCATGTCTCCTGATCTTGCTTTTCCTTATTCTGGGAACTCACTCCTTCATGCTGTGATATAGTCTGTTTTAGACCTTCTACATTAAATTCTTCACTTCGCAGGCACTCCATAACTTCAACTTCTATTTCTTTAACTTCTGCTTTACTAATCATGTTTTCTGCATTACATCTTTGTGCTCTTAATCTTTTTATTGTGAAATTTTCCAAATCAGGATGCCTTTGCCTCTATTTCTCTTCAAATATATTTGAGACTGCCTCCTCTATATTAGTTAACTTGGCTTTCTCCTTTGCATAAATATTACACCATATCAAATCTCTCTTTCTTTCCCATGTCCATATTTCTTTTTTTATATTTTTCAAATATCTGTAGGTTTTGTTGTTTATATTTTCTCACTTCCTCAGATGCTTCTTTTTCCAAACAGATCAGAATTTCTTGATCTATATACTGTTTTTTAAAAATCTGTTGTATTAATAAAAGTACATTTTTATTTGAAGCTTCTGACAGTTTTTCCTGCTTAAGTATTTTTCTTTCCTCTAATTTCTCTCTTAATCATTTTGTATACCTTGTGTCTGGAAATTCTGGGCTTTTTGCATAATAGTAACAATACATAATTTCTTTCTTATCCTCAATAGTCCACTCTATCGTCTTTATGGCTCTTCTTTGGCCAATCAATTTTTGTCATTTTTGTGGACTTCTCATTTCTTCTACAACAGAGGGGGCCATCTTCCCCCTGAGCCTGGCATGGCCCCATTGTAGGAATATTTCTGTATTTTGAGGATTCTACACTGTCATTTTTTCCAGTCCTGACAACAGTGCACCTACCAGGATTGGGCACATTTTTATCTTGGGTCTTGTGCACCCAGCTATCTTTTTTATTTTTGATTTACTTCTGCCCATGATATATGCTACAAAAATACAGTCTATATATCAGTGTCGCCTTGGCGAGGTTTTGTGAAAACAGGGTCCACCTCGTGAAGGTACTCACCAAGACTTGAGGATTAATTCAATTTCAGCACTACTACTCTCCTTTGCTGGCTGACTTTTCATCTTTCCATCAGGACCGTTCTCTCCATTGTGAATATATTTATGGTTTATCATAACACTTTTCCGTGTAAAACTCTTATCACACAAGTTGCATTTATAGGGTTTCTGGCCAGTGTGCACATATTGATGTTTTGCCACAGAACTTCTGTGTGTGTAAGTCTTGTCACAATAAGTGCACTTATAGGGTTTCTGCCCACTGTGGATATACTGATGGTTTACCAAAGCAATTTTCTGTGCAAAACTTTTGACACATATGGGGCATTTATAAGGTTTCTCACCAGTGTGGGAATACTGATGATTTACCATTGAGTATTTCCGTGTAAAACTCTTGTCACACATGGGGCATTTATAGGGTTTCTGCCCCGTGTGTGTAGTCTGGTGATTTATCATGTGAATCTTCCTTGTAAAGCTCTTGTCACACTTTGGACATTTATAGGGCCTCTGCTCAGTGTGGGAATACTGATGTTTTGCTAAAGCACTTTTCACTATAAACTTCTTGTCACACGTGGGGCATTTATATGGTTTCTGCCCAGTGTGCCTATATTGATGTTTTATCATAGCACTTTTCTGTGTAAAACTCTTGTCACAGGTAGTGCACTGATAGGGTTTCTGCCAAGTGTGGATGCTCTGGTGACATAACATGGTGCTTTTGGTTCTAAAACTCTTGTTACAGGTTGTGCATTTATAAGGTTTTTCCCCTGAATGAATATTCTTATGTATTGCTAATTTATTTCTAGCTGTAAAACCCTTGCCACATGTGTCACATTTAAACAGCTTCTGTTTGCTGAATATTTTCTTCCGTGCTGCTACATTATTGTGTTTTTTCACAATATGACATAATTTATCAGTTAAGTTGTTATTAAGAAACGTTAAACTGTTGCTCTGATTAAGCAAGATGCAACCCCTTTCTTCTACTTGAGTTTTGACATGCATTTCTAATTCACTTTTCTTGATAACCCCCTCATTACATTCCACAAAGTTCGCACGGCTTGGTTCATTCTGCACTGGGCCTTCTCTTGTCGTCGATATGTCATCCATGAAAGCTCTGCCACGTTCTGCATCATGCTGCTGCCGATGTGATGTAGTATGAACTCTATTCCTGTTGACTTAAAAAGAAAAGTGTATCAGAATACAACCAATGCAGATTTGTTTTCTTATCTAGTGTTTTACAATAAATACTGTATGTAATTCTGTTGTCACAAAGCGTTTTTTAAATATCTCATTACAACAAAAAATAGCTAGATATTGAAGCAAAGAATGTCAGTAATGAATGTCAGCAAATTAGAAAATAAAATGTACTGCCATCTCATTATGATTGTTCCTTCTAACTATATTTAAACAATGCTAATTGGCCTGGTGTTTATTTTATTTTGTGTACAACTGTACTCAATCGTAATCTTTGCTCATCTAACAAAAACTTGTTCCAGGTTACCAAATCATCCAACGCAGCAGGTGACTCTCTTTACTCTAACTTTGCTGCAAAGAACTGGAATACTCTCCCTCATAGTATAAGATCCATAAACAACCTCAATCAATTCAAAAAAAGTTCTCAAAATACACCTATATGAATCATGGCTTTCACATTTAATACTCCAGGTTAGTTCTTAACATAACCACAATTAGACTTAAATACTGACAACACAACTATACTATAATTTAACTAAACATTCACTATACTA
>NW_025057849.1:0-6285 GCF_019279795.1 Protopterus annectens | reverse complement strand
AAAGTGATTCCCCTCAGGTGCATATTCGTAGCTTCTCCCTTTGCAGATGTAGGATCGACTCAAGGTATTATATATTAATATTATTTAAATATTTTTAAAACTCTCATCAATATGGGTATATATATATATATATATATATATATATATATATATATATAAACTAAGAGGGGGAGTGGGACATGCAGGGGGGGCTTGCCCCTTGCAAAAAAAAAAAAAAAAGTGTTTTGATTTGCAAGGTCCAAGTTTGATTGTCAGAGCATGCACACAAGCATGGCAATTTTAGCATTTTCAATATCAATTTGACAATGTTATTGTTGTTGACAAAATGTCAATTCAGCCTGGATCACTAGATCACTAGATCCAGATGTATATGTCTGTGTCAGGAGGTCTACAAACCACAGTGTTGACATTCATAACATCGAGCCCAGAAGAGTTAAATGGCACAATATCAAAGTGCCATAGCATCGAGACTGAAAATCTCGCAAACAAACATTTTTGCAGGAGGGCCTATGCCCTCCATCCCCACTAATAATATACACCAGATCCAAGATTAAATTACAGCTGAGAATGGGCAAACCTCCTGTCACAGCTGTACCAGTATCCTGTACAATCATCTGTATGTTCTGGTGCTGTCTTTTAAGTCTGGAAGTACTTCCTTACCCTTTTGAGATAAAGTTGTCCAACTAAGTACTGTTGATGAAGCCTTGAGCTATGCATATTGTGTCCATCATTCTAGTGTGCTACTTCCTGATGTAAAGCACATCTGTGTTGATTTCCTGCTTTTTATTTGCCATTTGATGTTGCGAGTCTCAGTGCTATCCACACTTGATTAACTGGTTTTGTGATGTTCCAGGTTCAACATTTAGGCATTACATGTTATGGACCTTCAAGTTTTTAATAGGGAGACATATATGTTGTGTGTCTGTGTGTGTGTGTGTGTGTGTGTGTGTGTGTGTGTGTGTGTGTGTGTGCGTAATTGTGAGGGTATGTCTGCATATTTTACAAATAAAATGCTTCCGACTATTAATAGTATTCAAAAGGCATACCTGCCAAAGTTTCACAGAATTACCTTAAATACATTTCTTTAGTATGTATGGTAAAAACAATCAGCCAAGCCTTTCTGCTTGGTAATAACTGGTAATGTATTTTGGTGATTTCCAATACATTCCTGTACTTAAAAAATTGCAGACTGCAGCTAGTCACCACACTCAAGGTACAGTGGGGCTGGGCTGGGGAGATGACCAACAGTTTTAGGAATGGCATACTGGGAATATCAATTTCAAAGGAATGTATATTGTAATGATGTGTGAAATTATTACTTCTGAATAATCAGTATATAAAACAAATGTTAAATATTCATATTAGAAGAGGCCAACATTGCTGTGAATATTTTATATTAGAGTGAATGGCTGATATTATTGTTAAGGTTAGCTACCCTTGCAGGTCTGTGCCCTTCTATAATGAAGTTTACTACCTTTTAAGTTTGCCATTCAGCTCAATACATGCATGAGTAACCTGGGTTTATGTTTAACCGTCAAATAACATTTCTGTTGAACATCTAAACATCAAACTCTAACCATTCAATGTTCACTCAGTGAATTTTTTTCACCACTGTAGTGCATTCTCAGGTTTAATATATATGGTTGAAATTGAAGCCCCACCTCACCTTGGTAGGTTTGAAATGCTGCATTTTGCAAGATGAGGAAGTGTTGGCTAACTGGTTGCCTCGTTCACCCAGATGTTCAGATAAGTTCAATGGTTAAGGGTTCGATGTTTGTACATTAGTCAAATGTTATTCGATGTTTAAACCTTACACTCCAGGTTCTCTTCCCTTATACTCTGTGAATTGTTTTTGAAATCATCAGTGAGAATGTTTAGTTTAGACTGGAACAATAATTTCTGCAAGATAAATACCATATACTTAGAAAGGAAAATGAATAATTGTCAGGGAAATTGTTGTGTCTGCAGCAACTTTTCATTTCTCAACAAAGGCCCTAATCACTTTTTGCAAAAAACAAAGAAATGCTTACTTATACTATACATGAATTATGTGGAATCAATTACAAATAAGTCTGAAATAAAATAATGCATTCACAAATGATGTAAACTCATCATTTACAAGTGTAAACATTCTTGATTTCCTTTATTTTGTTTTTATATCACCACAGCTGAGGAGAGCAAAGAATATAATGGGTATAATCAAACTTGGATGGAAAGGTTAATATTTGACCTCCAATTGCTTTAGCAAGTGGGCATGCATTGAAATTATTCAAATAATAAGTTAATTCCTGCAGTAAATGTTCTGTAATGAACTGATAGATAGCATTAAAAAACAAAAAAACAAACAAAAAAAATATATAGCCCAATGAGGTATTAGAATAAAAATGACACAATTTATACATGTATGTCAATTAATCAGTAATAGGTATTCAAAACAATAACCCATAAAGAAAGCCACTTGTGTTTTATAAACTGTTCAATACTTAAACTACTTCTCCTAGTGACATTAAATAGGTCATTTATATTTAAAGAAACTTGTTTTAAAGAAGACATTTTATATCAGTTGGATTCATATTACTGTTAATAATTGTTATTCTGTCATCTTTATAATAACTCAGATGCTTAGAATAAAGATTGCATTATAGCAAAAGGAGAACTATTAAAAACAAAACATGCACCAAAGCCCAAACCTCATAATTAATAACAAATTACTTAAAACTCATAAAACTAAGTGCTTTTGTCCTGAACTATAAAATCAGGGACTTCATCAGAGCTCAAACAACAATCACATCCTGTGCTTAAGTAATATTAACCCAACATGTAAAACAATCAATCAAACCTGGTAATTATCTAATTAATCAAAAATACATTAAATACAATTCAGTCTCTCACAGAGAAGACATATAAAAAGTGTTATTTAAAAACAATTAAGTATATCATGAAATATAAAATACATTGCACAATCAATGGAATATAACTCAAATGCAAATCAATATAATTTATACTATGGAGACATTTCAATACTGTACAATAAAAATGATAAAAAACAAAAACAAAACAAACAAAAAAAAATAATCAACATTTTGAAGCACTATCCTTGAGAATACTGATCAATAAAATGGAATCATTAATGCCTGGCTCATTACAAGCATTAAGCTGTAACTGTCACATCAATTTCTTTTGCTCAAGAAAATTTTCAAAATCTCCACCTCTCTCATTACTAACAACCTGGTCAAAAACAAAAAAATTGAATATTCTAAAAAGAGGGCATTTCAATGAATGCATTTACAGGGCATTATTCTGTTTTTCCTTCTTAATACCATATAGGTGCTCATGAATTCCCTCCTTTAATTTCTTTTTGGTTTTCCTCATGTAAAATGCCGGACATGAAGTATGGGTAGACAAACACACCACCCTAGTGGGATTACAGTTACACCTTCCAGAACACCCCTATTGTAACCTTCCACACTAATGCAGTGTCCATCATTAATAAACTTACAATATTTACAGCACTCACACTTTCCCAATGTTGGCCTAAAATTTGACACAAACTAACACAACCACTTTCCAAAAAAATTCTTATGTTCTTGCTCCTACTGTATGTAACTAGTGGGGAGTCACCTAATGTGGCCTTGAGTTCAATAGGAAATATTATATTCTGTGTCTTTTTAAGTATGTTGGCCACCACTGAAACATATCATCAGGAGATTGTGTTAATGGAATCTCTTTGATTGTTCCTAACATCAACATTCACCAGTATTTTACTATTCCCCTCTAGAGGCTTGGGGTCATTTTGATATGATATATAAATGGTTGTAGAATTGCTGGTATGGCCTAATTAGGAATTCCTGAACTACAGCAGACTGCAGCAGTAATATGTTGTCATTTTGATATAACTTTGACCTTCACAAGTAATATGTCAAGTCCTGCGGATGGAGCAGTACAATATGTCTGCTGAATGTGCTTAAATGTTGCCATAGCCTTATAATCAAACATGCATTGGGTCCATAACTTGAAAACCTGGCTGCATTATTTTAATATCATCTTTTCTGGAGTATTCCTGAATTTTGGTTGAGGAGACTCACACAATCAATATATTCTTCATTCTCCTGCCATCATAGGTCCCCTGAAAATGCCCTCAAATGGTTGCATAAGTAGCCTTTTAAAGCAACTTTTTAAAACATGTTTTATCTGTCATGGATAAAAATGCACATGTGAAACCTGGTAGTGTGTTTGACTGCCTGGAGGTCTTGGCCTAACTTTAACTGCAATAAATATGTAGTAAAATACCAGATAACAGACATATGGAGCTATATCTTAGAAGGCAAGATATGTTTGGAAGGACATATTTTAAAGTAAAACAGTGTATATTGCTAATCTCTGCTACATGTTCTGTAGATTGTGAGTCTATGGCATATTTTGCATGTTGTCTGCTCTCACCTGCTTGTGTCAGGATTGTGAAACATGATTCTAACATCTGTTACTGACCATTGGAAACATGCTGCATTCTAAATTATGGCAGCTGTTAAATTATGCCAGGTTATTTTAATGGGATTCAAGAATAAGGCACTGACTGTGGCACTCTGCCTACATAGGCTGAGGTGGTCCCAAATATTGCCTGTGGGAGGTATTGTCCTTCTGGTCCATCTGGTGAATGCAGCTGATGGCCATGGCCACACAGTGCAGATCTACTATGCCACACTTAGTTGTGACAGGGAAATACAGGGTATTACAGCCACTGCCTGTGACTTGGATGAACCCTTCAGTTTCTGTTATAAAATACCAAATACCACACTCACTGTTCCAGCTGCTATACAGATGACACTCTGTGTATGTTTATTGACAATTTTGCACTGTGCACACCATTTAGGAACACACACACACACACACACACACACACACACACACACACACACACACACACACACACACACACACACACACTAGCATGTTTTCTTTTGAGGGATTCAAGTAAAGAAGTGTGGCATGGAACACTGTGTGGTACTTATAATTGTCCCCCTATGCATGCCCCTTACAGTCTGTACTGTGCTGTGCTGTTATAGACATATACATAGTGTGGTACCTGCAAAGTAGCAGAAGTAGGGAGTGTGCTGACTGGTGTGATATAACTTCCATCATAGGTGGGGTTCAGCAGAAGTGTAGGCAGCTGTTGCATGCATGCGACCAGTTCCTCATATTCCTGAGTGGGCATACTAGCACTATTTAGGCTGTAAAGCATGGCATGAGGATTAGTCTCCCAATCTTTGAAAGTGACCAGTGGATTCTTGAACTCATTGGATGGCCATGGTGACAACTGCTGGATACCTGAGTAAAGACTTAAGTAAAAATTCACTTACATTCCCAAGCCATGTAGCTGAAACACTGGTAATGTGTCTTTATCAGTTCATTTGCATATATCCTGTGAGCTTCTGCTACAGGAGCTTTAAGGTATTATACAGTGAAGACTCTAGCTTTGAGTCTTTCTTGGTATATTTACTAAGCAGTTTGGCTTTGTGGCCTTTGTACTCTTTGTACCCTTTGGTTTGGATGACATTTGGGATATTTTCCAGGCATACACAGACAAGAAAACAATCTTATATAATATATAATAAATAAATAAAATATATTAAAATTATTATATATGTATACCAATATTAAATACCAACTCGCACAAGTGAATGGTGATTGATCACATGTAAGTGAAAGCAAAAGAACATGATTTTTCCAAGGGAAAAAAATGCTTAACAAAAAAACTGAATTAAACATTTCCTTTAAGCTTCACCACACTATTAAATATACCAACTAACTACTACAATGCTGAAAAAGCAAGACTGTCAGTAAAGCAAATTCTTTCCTAGGAAAGAAAATTACACACTTATATTTTCCATTTTTTGCCTTTTAAGTTCACCCAAGACATATATATATATATATATATATATATATATATATATATATATATATGTATGGGCCTAGGACTGTCGAGTGAAAGCTTGTTTCACCAAAACCAAAATGGGTGAGCACACTTAACTCTCACTAAATTGAGCTCAAAAAAAAAAAAACATGACAGAATGGCTGTTGCTGAGATCGCGGTAAAGTGGGGATAAGGGAATATTCCTTCCCACTAGTTTTTTTTTAAAATGTTGTTTTTTTTTTTTTGCAGACTTTTCAGACTTTTGCGTAAGTGCTTCTTCAGTGAAAAAGCACTTTCGCAGAAGTTCACTTCAGTTTCTTGAAATGTGTATGTATTAGTCCTAGATATATATCATATATATAGGTCTAGGACTC
>NW_025057848.1:0-8161 GCF_019279795.1 Protopterus annectens | reverse complement strand
AATGTAACCTTAAATTTTTAAAACCAAAAAGTTTTTTCTACTTGAAACCAGCATATGGGTGCTTGTAACAAATGTAATAAGCATCCTTTTAGAATCAACCACACACCGAATGCTTCAGCAATACTTTCATTTGTTAAAATAATGTTATTTTAGTAAATGCTGCTACTACACTTCTACACCACTGGCACAATCAGTAATTCCAGACTTTAGAGTTTCTACCTTCATTTTGCTCAGTCCTCTCTGTAAACTAAACTCGACACATGCTACAACAAAGATGCCAAATTTGCTGTAAATGCTAAATTCTCCACCCATCAATGTTCTGCTCTACATCAGCTAAAATGGCTTGAATTCCCACATCACCTTACATACCTACAAGTTACTACTGCCCATAAACTTATCTACCACCCAGTAGCCTGCCCATCCCTCTCCCACATTCTGACCACGTACCATCCTAATCGAAACAAAATGCTATTAAACATCGATAAAGCTAAGCTCTCTTCTGGCCAAATGCTGTATTCATTTACTGCCTCCAAGCTATGAAATAATCTTCCTCCTTCACTCAGGGCCATCCCTAATCCCACAGCATTTTAAAAATCCCTTAAACTTCATCTCTCCTCACATTGGCTATGCACCTACACCCCTACTGACAACCTCAAAACCTGACCCCTATCTGAATCCTACTCTTCCTTACTCCACTTTTCTCCATAACTAGTCTATCTTCTCCATTTCTCAAACTTACCAATTTGCTTTTACTTTAACCTGCACTATCCCTGTCCTAAGTCTTTTGTCTCCTTCTTTTACCCTTTAAACTAATTGCTTCTTAACTCTATTACTCTTACTTATACATTTAAACCTTTCAGAGTAACCTACATATCATAATAGTAGACAATCCTTTACTGTTATCAGATTTATACAATGTCATTATTAATATTATGTTATGTCATCATTATTTTATTTTAATGTCCTTCTACTGTCTTATATACTCGGTATTCTTGTGTAATAATTCACTGTATGTAATTAAATGTGGCACTTTTCTCTCCGGGCCTCCACTGAAAATGGCCTCATCTCAGGCCCAGTGGAGTTTCCCGGTAAACAAATGTAATAAATAAATTAATGAGTGAATGCTGATGCAAAAAACTGTTATTCTATTAACACTGATTGTGAGTTAGATGAGTATTTAAAAAAATGTGCTTGAACTGGATATTTGTTCCCCCATTATCTTTGCTTTTGTCCAAAATTCTTGAGTAAAGAAGTTGAGATATGTGGTGGTGGCTTGTGGACCCCACCAAACAGAACTGTGGCTAGGCTAGGATGGGGCAAAGGTGTTAGTTAGGGTGCAATCCGCAGATACCGATCTGTCAGTAGTGCAGAACAACATTCATTTTTGTGTATGCATTAATTAATGCTTTTATGGAAGTAAAATACTGGTTGCTGTCAGTAGTACTGAAGGGCTTACTTTAGTTGTTCTTGTGTGGTATAAGTTGCAGCAAGCAGGTTGCTACAAATGTAAGCAAGTGGCTTTGTACTGTTTTTTTTTTTTTCTTAAGGCACCTCAACATAGAGCAGCAGAAACTGGGCCACACATTTGCTAAGACATGACACTGACCACTGCAGTCCACATATGCTCTGCTACTCTCACTTCCATAATAAAGCCTGTGACAAAAAAAATGACACCATCAGAAAGTTTTTATAGATCTTTATACTTTTCAGTAAACACGTATTCAGTGAAATGGGACCAACCAAATCAGTTTCAATGAAATGACAGGCTCACTTCAGTACCACTCTAAAAGGCATTTATGGTTCTGCTAGGAAATAATGAATTTCTTTTGCTACTGACTACTAAGTGATTGCATTTAGTAATGTTTTAGTGGTGGCATTATATGCATAGGTAAAGTGCTTTTTGTTTTGTATATAAGGGAGAAGTTAGTGAATGGCATAGATCTGTTTGAATATAAGCTATGGATATGAAATTAAAAAGGAGCATTGTAATGATCCTCACAGAGATAGTCTCTTACATTGTACATTACATGCACACACACACACACACACACACACACACACACACACACACACACACACACACACACACACACACACACACACACACACACACACACATACACATATGGTTTCTCTTTAGCAAGAAAATTAAATTTGGTGGGTTATTTAAATTATCCTTTATGTAATGTGAACTGTAGGACAAGTACACTGTAGTGCAGTTACGAGGGAAGAAAGGCTTATTCCTGAAATTATTTGGAGAGTGATAGAAAGTGGAATGATGATAGTACTGGAAGTCTTTTGGCTTTTCCCGGTTAGGGGTCGCCACAGCAGAACTCCGGTCTGCTCATGATTGGCAGTGAATTTTTACAGTGCCGAGTTGCCAGCCCGATGCCCAACTTTCAACGAAGGCACTCCCATTCACACTCGCACCTACCTGCATGTCTTTAACATCACTCAACCACAGGGAGGACATGCAGACTCCACACAGAAGGTGCTCCAGCTGAGAATCGAATGGGAGAACCTCTTGCTGTGAGGTGACAACGCTAACCGCTGCACCACCAAGGCAGCTTGACTGGAAGTAAATCATGGAAATAGACAGGGATGTGCACATAACAGCCATGTAAGTAAAATGCAGCAGTATTGTGTTAAAGTTCTGAATGTGTGATTGAAAAACTAGTCAGGGACATTTTGCAATTCTGTGGACATTTGGGAGGTATGCAAAGCACAACTATCATCATTATTTTGGCTTACACACCTACAAATAATACATAAATGAGAAACTAATTTCAGAGAAACAAAGCACTCCATTCAAGCCATTTAAAAAAAAAATAACTACAACAAACATAAGGTTACCTACAGGCAGTACAACACACAGATGCAACCTATTTAACCACTGCACAGACTTAACAATAAGTCCTTAAAAAATACTACAGTGTAAAATAATAAAACAACCAGTGCAATACTGATTGGGTTAAAAAGTGAATGTGACTGTATTACACTGTATTTATCTTGTCATGGTTGAAACCCAAGAAAAAATAAAAGAGCAAATCTCTGAAAACAGCCTGGCATGCTTTAATATTTCCAATTCTATTCTAGTACAGAAAAGTTAAGTTTCAAAATATCAGCAGAAGCCCTTTCTTGACAGTTTCAGCTAGGAAATAAATAATTCCAGTAAAGAAAACACACGCACACAACAGTTACCATTACAGTGAGTTATACTTCTATTGCAGAGCATGAAGAACAAAACCAAAGCAGAACACTTAAAGTATGACAACAAATCTCATTAACCCCATTTAACATGCCACAACTTTGCTGGGCAGATTATATACAAGCAGACTATCCAGAATTTAAACCCAGTACTCAAACTGAAGCCTGCTCTACTCAGACGTGGCTAAAAATCTAATAAGGCACCTGAAATTACCTGTCGGACTATAAATTCCAGTCTCTGTTTCATGCAACTGCAAACATTTAAGAATTTTCCACACATAGCATATGACATCACAGTAATATCGACCTCTAGATTAATGCTGACACTCGCCAGAGTTCCAGGAATTGGAATTTTACCTTGCTAGCCTGCTTCTGTATCAGGCACAGAAGTGAATGAACCCCAAAATAATACCATATTCAGTATATTATTATTTATTTCCTTCATCAGAAGCAACATCCCTAATTAGCTTTGTCTTACAAACAACAGCAAAATGGAACAAGCTACCCATTTATGTCGAGCAAAGTTCCTCATTAGCAATCTTCAAGAAAAATCTTCATGAGTGGATGGGAAATAGGAAATACACCCCAGGGATTATTTCTGTGGCTCTGCTTGACAGGGCCACACAAAAATAACTTTTTTGGGTGGTGTAAGTCACGGAACCTTGTTGGCTAGGCTTGCTTAGGCCCTTGGGCCGACAGACTAGTGCCTACCTATGAACCTAAATATCTGTCATTATTTAGCCCAGAGGAGGCAGAAGTGCTGTTCTTCTCAGTTGCCTTTTGCTAGGCCTACAGCAGAAGTCTGAGGGCCAGATAAAGAAGAGGCTGCTTAAAGAAAGGCCGGATAAGAGGGAGTCTACTGTAAAATATCCAACTCTGAACTCAGCATTAATTTGTGCAATTTCATGACTGTCAAGATATTTTCTTGATTTTTTTTCATCAAGAAGATGCAAAGTAGTGGCACAAAAAAGGAGTGGCATCTAGATGTAAATAGTCTTTTTTTAGGGTTCTTGATGTTTTCTATTAGTTTCTTTATTTGTGTCACATGATATTGGCACCAATATGGATACTTACAGGATGTCTTGGGATTATCAGAAATGAGGATAGCCTACAAGATATTAATGATTAGAGAGGTAGCATATGTTAGTTTATTTTTTACACCATCTCTCGAGAATCAAAATATTCTGTATATCTTAAAACTTACTTTCCATTTTTATTGGTTAGCTGTAACAAATCTTATGATTAGGAATATCAGTGCTGCTGATGGTGTTTTAATGCATCTTACTAAATGGTCATTTGTCTCTTATCCAGTTGTATTACAACTGTTTCAACTGTATCCATATCTTATTATTATATATGCACACAATGCTTTTTAGTTTTTTCTTCATACTGTACATGTTTTTCTTTTTCTTTCCTTGTGTTTTATTAAACTGTTAATATCAAAATCAATAAATATTACATTGAAAAAAATGATGATGCAAAATCTTGTGGTTACCCAGTGATGATTTGTTATTACTATTACGAATATTAGGATACCACAATTTTAATAAGTATACGTCATTTATTCAGAATGGCAAGACAGCTCACTGGAAAAGATGTTAACATTTGAAGCATTGTGTATATACAAACATTTTAGCAGATTCACTTACATTACCATTACAGAGCAGTTAGTTGAATGTAGACAAGAATTCTGCAAATCTGTTTTCTAAGATCACGTGAAAATTAAATAAATAAGGAAACAAAGAATGCAGCCAACTGTTGATGCTTGCAAGGGTATACATCAGTGCTTAAAAATAACCATGAAACGGGGGAGTGGCCAGGATGAGCTCAGAGTAGCAGCTTTCCTTATCAGCTCTGCCTTTACAGAACTTTATTGACAGGAAATATTGATATAAACTTCCCTAATAATAGTTTTTTTTATTTTAATTAATTCTTTAAAATATATATTAGGGTAGTATATAAAAAATTTCAAGTAGACCTGTCAAAGTTACATTTGGAAGTACTACAGTAAAAGAATAGGATGAGCTTCACTAAATCTTCTCATCAAGAGACAAATATAAAAAAACTACAGTCATTACTAACTACTATTCAGGAACTAAGTGTCAAGATAGACAAAATGGATATAAAAATTGACAATTTCAAAGAAAAGTGTTCTCACCAAATGGACATTCTACATGAAGATTTATTGCAACAGAGGAAGCAGATTTCAGGAATGGAAACTGCATTAAGTGATGTAACGGATAACAGAATTCAGGAGAGTGAACATAATGTTGAGGTTCCTGTTAAAGCAAAATTATAATCTTCTTCAGATGCGTTGAAAAGGAGTTGAGAACAGGGTAGAGAATAATGTCGTAGAATTTTTGGCTTACTCGGATAGCATAGAGGGAAATAATATGGAAACATTTTTATCTTCCTGGTTGCCTGAAGTACTTGAACTGCGAGAGGCTCTTTCATATGGTATTGAAAGAGCCCATAGATCAATGGTGACATCTAAAAACACCAAGAGTAATTATACTAAATCTGTTATTGTAAAGTTCCTGATCAGTACTCATGGGCGATAAGGAAATGGTACTAAAGACTGCGTGGGCAAAATCCCCAATCAAATTGAAGGACAATAGTATACGCTTTGATAATGACTATTCTTCAGTATTATCAAAAAGGAAAATTTTCTTGCCTTTAGTCAGAGAACTAAAAAAAGAGTAAAATAAAAACCCATTTGCTTTTTCCTGCAAGACTGAAAATATTTTATCAAGATAGTTTTAAAATTTTTGACGACCTAGACAATGCAATAACTTATATAAACTCTAATAACATACTGGAAAAAGTAAATGAAATGGAGTGGGCCAGTCCTAGTCTTAAAAGGAATGCTGAGAACAACACTTGGAAAACATTTGACCCTAAAAAAAAAAAAAATCAAAAGATGAATCATAACAATTACATATTTGCACTTGATTCATTCAGTTGGGGAAATGAAACCTGACATCCAGGTGAGCTTTTGGTATTATATTTAATATAATGTAATATAATGTAAATTGGTTAACTAAATAGTTGTCTATTTTGTTTTGTAGAATAGTCGTTTGTTGGGATTTTTTTCATTTTGTACTATTTGTTTAAGATTAATTATCTTAATGTTTATTGGTTTGATTCCTATGGATGCGCAGTGATTCTCCTGTCTCGGGGTATCTATGCTTCCGGATGTCTCTTGTAGTGGTGTTTATCATTATTAGAGGGCATATTTGTTTATCTTGATTTTGGTTCTTATAGTGATTGGAAAACTTTTATTTAGTTATAATTGCTGTATTTTATATTTTAGTTTATTGTATGGTTAATTGTTTGATAAAGGAATCTTGTATGATGGCCTGATGTATAGTTGCAGAATTTGCTATTGTGCTAGTGATAGCATTTCTGTGATGCGGGATGTGGTGTGTGTGGCTGGAGTATAGTAAAGGCTATTGTTGTTGTCATTTCCAGAGTTGTTGGTGTGTTTATCTAGGAGGTTCTGATTCGGGTGCTCTAGCACTCAACAGTAGAGAGCTTATCGTGTGGTGTTGTTTGTGTTAATGGTGTATGTTTTGGTGCCTGTGTGCTTTTGTCGGAGATTTCAACCGGAGAATCTGGTTGATAGTGTGGTGAAGCTTTGCTTGATAGGCCGTCATTGTTTGTGTTGTGTATGCAAGTGGTTTTTTTTTCTTTCTTTCTCATCTTTCATGGTATAGAGAGGTTGCTATATATGTAGTTATTAGTAATGTTTTACCGCACTAGCTTCACTGAATAGCTTTTATCTTCATGATGATGCTCGAGACTGTGGTATCCTATTGCAGCTGGAAAGCAGTTTCTTTAAACATCATCAGGCGTCAAGTAAATTGATCTTCTGATCCTCACCGAAGCTACTGAATCAAATTTGTTTCCTCATACAGCATACGGAAAGAAGATATAACTAGATTACTACTTTCAACTTATTATCTCTTAAATAAATAGGGATTATACTACGCATGTAGCCTAAATACTTTTTCTGATCATTTCTGATCATTATAGGTATTCTTGAGCCTTATGTATTTATATACGAATAGTATTCTCATAAAATATTTGCTTTATGTATGACAAGGGTGCCGATATCTTGATGAGAAATACTAGTTGATTTGTGCATTTTTGGAAGATTTAATAACGCTACAAGCTGTTTATATACTTGTGTTACATGTATATTTTTTATAACTATTGACTTGCTGAGAAAATATTCATGAAGCATTTATCAAAATGTAAATGTATAGATGTGTATAATAGGTTATCTCAGTTATTTTATGAATGCATTTGTGTAAAAGGCTGATAGGGATGTTACCAAGCATATGGCAGCAATAATATTGCAAGGACAGGTGCATTAAAAAATAGTTATGAATCTGTTTATCTGTTAGAAAATGCAATCTAATCTTTGTTTTGTTAATGAAATAGCTTTTCAAAATTCAAAGATAGTATAAGCTATAATTGAATAATAAAAAGCTCATTATATTTAAATAAGGCTTTTATATAGTATACACACAGGAGCTATTTAAGCACCTTGCTTCTCTTTTGAAAAATAATATGACCTTTTCACTAGTTTTCAGGTATGGTGATATGGACCCTTGAGCCGTCAACTCAAATTAACATGCGTAAATGAATGGGAAGATCAGACTTTTAAGGTTTATTAGTCACTCTTCTATGAGAGACTGCACTGGAGTGTTTGGTTATAAGAAAACTGCAGGATGTTTGTTGGTTCTTTTACTTTGATGAGTAATCACTCTATTTGGTTTCTGGCAAAGAAATGCAGTGTTCATTTCTTTCAGAACAATCAGTATGTTAGTTGATTGGTGTTAGTAAAATCACTTTTATTAGCATCTTATTTATTAGCTGCAAATGTTAGTGGTTATTGAAGGCCCTTAGGTGATTCATTTTACTAACCATATCCCAGTTGATCACCTAT
>NW_025057847.1:0-6266 GCF_019279795.1 Protopterus annectens | reverse complement strand
CAACTGTTTTTTCAGAGAATAAAAGGAGTCCTTTTCCAAGTGCACTATTTCAAATGGATAAAAGATTGTATTTCTTTCTTTATTTTAGCAGACAGAACTTTACCCTTTCTGTAAAGACCATTCTGCCAGGGTTTGTACATTAGCTTTATGCCTTTCCTTGGATATTTTGCTGGCCACTTGGGTTTCCCCAACATTTTTATTCACATTACAAGCTAGATGTGGTTTTAGTGGGGCTTCCACTGTTCTAGGAGTATCATCTTATGAGCCCCCCAGGATAGAGGTGCCGCTGTCCCATGAGTGGAATGGGGGAGATGACCACATAACATCAGTTAGTTATATACCATAAATATATGTGGCCCACCCCTTCTTTCCCTCACCCACCTGCCCCCTTCCGGGGAATTGGAAAAATTTTTGGGTTACCCTTCAAGGTCATGATTCTTTTCCCCTTATCTGGTGTTTTTTCCAGTGTTGGGTATGGGTTATGAGTGTTATGATGGTTTGATTGCAAGCAAGATCGGGGGCTGGGCAGGTGCATCCTGGGATATTGCCCAGCCAATTAAGACTTTGTGCTAAAAATTTTTGGGGATTCTCTTAAACCCATGAGTAAGGAATGTAGGTGAGATGGACCACATACATCGATCGTTATGGTGAGTACATAACTTACTGATCTGAAGTAGGATATTCATTTGTCTGCAACCTGTGGGTTATGGATCCGATATCGGATCCGAACCGGCATAGTTTCCAGCTATGGATCCAAGCTCTCAGCTCCTCCCTCACCCATAATGCCCTGGTCTACCCTCATGACCTCAGATCTTGATTGCGCTGGTAACTGGGTGGTTCTTTAGCTCTCAGCTAAGTGGTTTTTTTCTTTTTAAAAAATAGAAAATTTTTGCTTTCTTTAAACTTTTGGGGAAAGTTGTAGGTTCCTTTTTATTGACTTTTTTTATTTTAAATTTTAATTTTAAGTAGTATTTTTTTTCCCCTCCTGTGGGTGTGTGGGCCTGTGTGTTGTTTTAGTTTTTGAAGTTACTTCTGTAATTTTGGGGGGAAGTTTGATATGGCTGACCAGCCTAAGTCATTTTTCAAATGCCAGTGTGGCCATAAGCTCTCACCGCTGATGGCCACACTTTTATGTTTTGGGGGTTGAACCCTCACATCTGGTGTTCCATTTGTGCAGGGTTCAACCCCAGGGCACTGAGGGCGGAGGTCCAAGCTGGGCCCGGCGGGGCCCCCCGGGCTGGGTCCGACCCCGCTCCCGGGGTCCCCGGCTGCAGCTGTTCCCCCTTGCCCCCCCCTGCTCCTGGGACTCAAACTCCCCTTCGGACAGGGGGGGATGCTAGAAGGACCCGGGGGAGAAGCACCCGGGGGGCCCAGACCTCTGTTTCCCCCCCCGGCTTCTCCCGGCTCCTTTTTGGGGGCTCCTCCTCGGCTCCGGTCACCTGTGTGCTTCCCGGGTCCTGAGGAGGAGGAGACCCGATTTCCCCGAGGCTATCGAGGAGGCATTTCCCGGCCTACCTCGGTAGCCCCGAATCTACCCTCCTGATGCTGATCTGGACCCGGGTGATGAGAAGGTTCATCCAGGCCCAGATGCAGATGGGGGTGTTTGCCTCCCCCGGGGGGCTCAACACCTTTAAGCCTATGCTCCTTCTCCGACCCGCTTCCGGGTTGAGCAGCTGGGGCCCAGCAGCGGGGGGGGGGGTCGGCCGATAGTACTGGGGGCCGGATCCCACCCCGCCCTCTCCGGACCCCTCGGGGCCTGGATCCGAGCCGGATCCCGGGGGTCAGTGCTCCCGGCGCCGTCTGTGTCGGGGCACTGTCCCCCGGATCCGGTGCCGGCGCCGGGTCGATCCACTCTTCGGATCCGAGGGGGGCCCATTGCCCGGGTCCTTTGGTGGGGTCCCCCTTGCTTTTTATGTAGTGGAGAGGGCTCTGTTGAGGGGCTCCCGGGCCCCGGGACTTGCCGGGCCCCCCCGCTCCCCCTGCACTGGGCCAGGCTTCCACCATCCGGGCCCCCGGGACAGCCCCCTGTGCCCCAAGTTGCTCCTTTGGGGCAAATGCTGCTGGGACTCCCCTGACAGCCCCCCGAGGGGCTCCCGAACATCGTCAAAAAGGGGGCACATGACTCCCCAGTCTCTCACTGAAGACAGGACTTGGAGGAAGGGGGAAAGGGTCACGGTCACCCCCAGGATGTCTCCTTTTGGGGACATCATGGAAATGCTCCATAGGGGGTGGTCTGCCCCCCAAGTCTTCCTCGGCGAGTCCGTGTTCTTGGAGGCATTTGAACGGGCCCGTCTACCTCTTGGGTGTCCCCTGCCGACCCCTGGTGGACCTTATTACCACCAGGGGGGGAAGGAACCGGACACCGTGGAGCCAATTCCCAAAAGACCTGAAAATCCTTAGCCGCCCGACAGGACCCATTGGAGTAAGGGGCCTCCTTTGATGCCATGTTGATGGCGGCGGCCCAAAAGGGGAAATGGCTCAGGAGAGTCCCCCAGTCCACCCACCGAGCAAGGAGTCTCGGATGATGGACCGCTTGGGGGAAACGGATGTTAGTTCGCGACCTTTTGGGGGTGAACTATTTTGGGACTTATTGGATGGGGAGACCCTTTTTAAAAAATGCTGCATTTAGTCCATTTCGGGGGAGGACAGAGTCTGCACTCCACCAAAAAGGCCACTCTTAGGTCAGTCACAAACTTCTTCGGCTACTCTCCCATGCTACGGAGGGGCTAGAGCTGGGACAGGACTGGTTGGGGGCCCGGCCTGGCTCCCCCTTTTTCTGAGCCCTTCAAGGGGTCGCCCCTTTGATGGTTCTGCTCTGTTTGGCAAGACCCTTGAGGCGTTGACCCAGGCGAAAAGGCGGGGGAAAACGCTGCGCCCTCGAATCCGCTTCTCTGCACCCCAGAGGCCCTATTCTAGGAACCAAAAGGGTCAGAAGAAGATGTGGTTCCGGCAGTCGCAGCAGTCCCAGCCTGCTCCAGACTTCCAGACCTTCCGTAGCAGACGAGCACAGGGAGGACCCCGCCCTAGAGGCAGAGGGGCTCCCAGAAACTTCGGGTCCAGGGAACCTTTCTCTGACGGCCCCCCAGCCCTGGGGGTTGCCCGACTGCTCTACTCTGGAGGCAGTCGGGGCGGGGGCACCTAGGGGCATGGGAGTCCATAACATGGGACCGCTGGGTTCTCCAAATCATATCCAGGGATATAAATTCCTTTCCTTCCCCTTTCCCAAAAATGAAGCCCCTCCCGGGCGTCCACCCGGTAAAAGGGGGGCCCGCTTTAGAAATTGGCCATCTGCTAAGAAAAGAGCCATCCAGCCCGTCCCCAGACCAGATCGGATCAGGGTTCTACTCCAGGTTCTTTTAGTCCCAAAAAAGGGCGGGGAACTAAGACCAATCCTAGACCTCTTTTTTGAATCTGGCAGTCCCCAAAAAAAAATTCGAATGGTCACTCTCAATCTATTCTCCCCTTCTGGGAGAAATCACTGGATGTGCTCGATAGATCTCAAGGACGACTACCACATCCTAATGGACAGGCCCCAGGAGGTTTCTCCGCTTCGGCTGGGAGCCAGTCACTACCAGTTCGGGTCCTTCCCTTTGGTCTCACCACAGCCCCCAGGGTTTTTACCAAAGTATAGCAGTGGTAGCGGCCCACCTGAGGCTTCAGGGGTGCAGGTCTTTCCCTACCTGGACGACTGGCTCCTTACCCCCCCAACAAGGCATCTACTTCTCTCGGCGAGACTCCTTTCTCCATCTTGCTCCATTTGGGATCACAATAAATAAAATCCAACCTGGCACCACTCAGCTCTTAGATTTTATAGGGGCCAGACTAGACACAAGGAGTTTGAGCCTTCCTCACTCGGACAGAGTTCTGAATCTGCAGCTCCAGGTGCGGGCCATTCTCCATTCAAGTTCTGTTCCAGGAGTTGGTCCTGAGGGCTCTAGGGTCCATGGCATAGCCCTTCTTCCTCTTGCCAGGCTCAATATCGCATTCTACAGTGGGCTCTTAGTACAGTGGTCATACCTTGCTCTCCCCATGCATCATCCCATAGCGATCAGCAAGGCTTGCAAGCGGTCCCTCTTGTGGTGGCTCCACTCCCCCGATCTCCACGAGGGTCGCCCATTTTTTGCTTCTCCCCCTCTCTCCACGGTGACCACGGGCGTCCCCTCGGGTGGGGGGGGCACTTTGGGGGGCGGACAGTCCAAGGCACGTGGAACGATTCAGAGACCTTACTGCATATCAATGTTCTAGAGATGAGAGCAGTGCTCTTAGCGTTGCTAGCACTTCAGGACTTTCTTCCCTTGGGAACAATTGCGATTCAATCGGACAATATGTCTGTTGTCTGGTACATCAACAAGCAAGGGGGAACAAGGTCTTACCCTCTTTGTCGAGAGGCCATGAGAGTTTGGGAATGGGCAATCTCCACCAACGCTTCTAGAGCACATTCCGGGGCGGTCCAACATCCTAGCGGACAAGCTCAGTCGCACCATTCTGACCCCTTACGAGTGGTCGCGCAATTGTCAAGTAGCGGGCATATTCCACGTGGGGAACCCCTTCATGCGATCTTTTTGCTTTTCCCTCAAACACCAAGTGGACAGTTTTTCTCTGATACCTCCTCCGGAGGTACCCCAAAGAGCGCCTGGTGCATGCTTGGCCACCGGTCTTCTGTATGCCTATCCACCCTTGCCTCTGATGCTCAAGTTCTTCAGAAAGCCTCTCGGTGGGTTGCAGAATGATTCTCATTGCTCCATTCTGGCCTCGACAGATCTGGTTCCCTTCCTAAGGTCTCACTGGGTGAATCCTCCTTGGATTCTAGATCCCATCGGATCTGATATCCCATCCATCCTGCATTCCTCCTCCGAACTTGGACAACCTGAAGCTGACCGCTTGGCTGCTCCAGTTCCACTCTTGATAAGGACTCCCGGTATTTCTTCACCGGTAAGGCATTTTGGTGGCGCTCATAAACCATCCACTAGAAAGGTTTACAAGCAAATGGAAACGTTTCCCCTGTGTGGGCGGGCGCAAGGCCTGAATCCCTTCACGGTTCCTCTCCCGTAGTGCTTGATTTTCTAACCTCTCTTTAATGATGGTGCCAGCAGTTCCACAGTCAAATTTCAACTGGCGGCAATTTCTCACTATCACATTGGTAAAGAGTCTAATCCTCTTATGTCAGCCAAATTGTGAAAACTTTCTTAAAGGTACTTTTCCTTCTCAGGCCCCTATAACAAGCAGTTCCTCCTTGGGACCTTTCTCTGGTCCTACAGGCCTTGACCCCCCCCTTTCGAGCCGCTCAGTGGATCTCAAATTCTTTTCTTACAAGACACCCTTTTTTGGTAGCCATTACATCAGCCAAGAGAGTTTCTGAACTTCAAGCTTTATCAGCTAAACCTCCTTACTTGGTTTTCATCCGGACCGTGTCTCCCCCAGGACCAACCCGTCCTTTCTTCCTAAAATCGCTTCTGAAGCAAACATCAATCAATCCATTAACCTCCCTGTTTTCTTCCCCAAATATGAAAACAAAGGTGAATATAGCTACACTCACTAGATGTTCACAGGCAACTTAGATTTTATTCAACAGGACAGCTGGTCATAGGCAATCCGACCAGCTGTTTATTTCCTTTGCAAAATTCAATTTGGGCAAGCCAATTTCCAAAGTTTCTCTGTCCGCTGGATTTCACAGTGCATTTTATTGGCTTATCAAGCTTCAGGAAGGCCCCCGGGTGTTCATGCCCATTCAACCCGGTCAGTATCTACCTCAGCAGCCTTCAAGGCTAGGATTCCTCTAGATGATATTTGTGCAGCAGCACATGGGCTTCATCTCATACATTTATTTCTCACTATAAGTTGGATCTTGCATCTAGGGTAGAGCATCCTTTGGCTCAGCGGTGCTCGGAATATCCTTCCATGATGGCCCCCAAGATTCAGGTAGCTGGGGACTCTGTAAGGTTGCAGACAAATGAATATCCTACTTCAGATTTAGAAGTTATGTACTCACCATAACGTTCCATCTGAGTAGGTGTATTCATTGTCTGCAACCCTCCCCTCCTATCCCCTGGCCTTTCAGTTTCCTGCATATTATGGTTACCCTTTTAGGGTATTGTTGCTTTGGCAAACTCGATCTGAGGTCATGAGGGTAGAGCAGGGCATTATTGGGGGATGAGAGCGGATCTAGGGCTAGCGGTTGGATCCGATGGATACCCGGTTGCCAAGATCCCATAGAGGACTTTGGGCCCAAGAAAAACTTTGCGGAACCTGGGCGGGGGGTTGGGACA
>NW_025057846.1:0-6818 GCF_019279795.1 Protopterus annectens | reverse complement strand
AGGTCCCAATTTAGGGGCACAAATGATTCAAATAAATAATTCTGTTCTTATATATATATATATATATATATATATGTATAGGTATATATATATATATATATATATATATATATATATATATATATATATATATATATATATATACACACACACACACACACACACACACACACACACACACACACACACACACACACACACACACACACACACACACACACACACACACATTTTATATATCTTTTATATACAACAAAATTTCTGCTTGCAATCAGTCCCTCTAGACACATGACTTATGCTCAATGCCTGACTTAGCCAAATTTATCTAGCACATGGACAGCACCATGTCTGTCATGTTACCCACGGATCATGGAGCTTACCTGTTATCGCCATCCTCACCCCTGTTTGACCCCTTGCCATTAAACACTGTAGTAAAGTGCAGGCTTTAATAGATATAATTTAACTATTTGTATTCAGAGTATAGTTAATGAATATCATCATTTTTATATTATACTAATAACCTTCTTAGACCAAACAAGTTTATCAAAAAAAGGCTTGCTACCTGAATAGCAGTATAAGTAGTGACTCTAATTTCCACTTCTTTATTATTCCTTGTTTGCTATATTTAATATCTCAGTCACCTTGAACCATTACTTCTTTGCTTATTTCTACAGCATAATAAACTACACATATGGTTTAATGCAAGGCAACAGTGCAGTTACTCAGTAGATGTTCACCTAATTTTATAACAATATGGAGATTAACAGGTAAGGGTAAGACAGTGACTGATCTTGAGGCTGATATTGGGCGAAAGAGAATCAAGAGCAAATCTGACTCACAAAATCACCACCAGCGCTAGTAATCGATAACTAATAATAATAATAATTAATCAATAACTGCTATTTAATGTCATGTTTAAAAAAATGAAAATAATTCTAACCATCTTACTGCTCTGCCATTTGCATGCTTTCTACTATAAAATATAACCATAACATTTGGCCCTCACTGTGTATAACAGCCTACATCGAAATAAGACAACTTCAGTCTTATATTTTACTAATTTCCGTAGACAAAATTATGTTTGTAGAGCCATCAATGCCATTTCTACCCTTTATTAGTGACCTAGCAACTGGTATTCATTCTATGTATACCTCTAATTAAGATGTTATTTTGTACTAACAAACACACACATCAGCAGAATATAAAATACCCAGAGCTGTTAATTACACCAGGTATGAGGTAGTTCTGCTTACCATCACACACTAGCAATTGTCATTTAGAATTAGCTTATTTACCATTTTATTCACGCAAATTCTAACATTTTCCATATGAGCTACTGGAAAACCATACATATGTGATATAAATGATCACAACCAACAAGTGTTACCTATGTGAACTTCCATACCAGTTTCATTTTGAGACCTCATAATCTCTTTAATAAATGGTAACTCATGTTCTCAGATAAATACTTATCACTACTGCTAATTTTGTGACTCATTCTTTCCATATTACATGCTTCATTAAGCCTGCCTTGCAAGATATGCGTAGGAAACTATACACAAAGGTGCAAAGTAAACGCGTTTATATCACATTATTGAAAGATGAAAATAGCGAACGCTATTTCATCATCCCCAAAACATCTATACATGAAAATATCGAACATTCAGAACAGAGAATTTTTTTTCCATGGAAAAAATTTGCTGCTCTGAAACACATACACACAACATAAGCAGATCAAACAAACAGCAACTACACACATACACTTAAATTTCTACAGCTAATGTTACACTAAACTAAACATACACTACTATCTACCCACTTACCTTAACCCAAACCCTAACTCTAAGGTCCGTCACTATAACCCACTCACCTAACCCGCGCCCTAACCCTAACTCACTTAAACTGCCCCAACCTTAAAGTCTGTCACTATCGCACACAAGCCTAACTTGCTCCCTAACCCTAACTCACTTAACCCGCCCCTAACGTTACACTAAACTAAACATACACTACTATCTACCCACTTACCTTAACCCAAACCCTAACCCTAAGGTCCGTCACTATCGCATACTCACCTAACGTACAAACAATCGCACACTTACCTGAACCAAACCCGTAACTTTCCACCACAATGCTAAGAATAGCGAAGCCACATAAACGGCCAGCCAAATTCTTTCCCGAGGAAAGAATTCGCTGTTCTGCAGCTTTGCTATTCTTAGCGTTCGCTGAATAGTGTTCGATATCAGAACATTCAAAGTTTTAATACTTTGATGTTCTGATATATACCCAAGTAAACTTAATCATCAAATCTTCACAGTGTGCATTGTCGATGTAACAGGTCACATGACCATAGGACTTGTCTTCTCCCCAAAAAACAACCACAATTATCAACTGAAAATTAACAATATCAAGGGACCCTGTTCAATCACTCAGAAACAATAAAAAGGACGGATTTCACCGTTTCACACCACCTTACTTTGGAAAACCCTAGCTGCTATGTTTGTAAAGTAAAATGACTACATAGTGATTGGTTTTAACTACCCATTTGGGCAACTCATTACACACAATGCCCCTAGACAAGACGTTTGGGTTTGCTTGCAGTAGTTTTTTATTGCTGTTGTCTCCCCCCAAATCTATATTAACTTATTTTATATCTATGCAATTTATATGCTCACATACTATCATATTACACTGCTACAGTAGAAGGAGGAAACACATATGAATTTGTTTCATAAATGGCATTCTTAAAAAAAGACTTCAAACTGTAGCCATATGCCAGAGACTCAGCATTAGCTCAGATCCTCTAAAGCTATTTACATGCTACTAAAGCTGCTTTTGTTTTTAATGCATTCTGTACTTAAAAATCTTGGTATTCCATACTTAAAAATATTGTTCCTCTCACCTTGACCATGACTTATGTCTTTGTTACTCATTATCTGCATCACCTCCATTGTCCTACTGGTCTGGACTGATAATTACCTCCTCAGGCTCAGACTCCCAGTGTAAAAAGCTTACAAATGATTGAACAACTTGTCCTGTATAAGTGCAGCACAGCCCATCCTGTTTTGCTTCTCTGGGATCCCCCAGTCATCCATATATTATTCCTTATCAGTAACCTTTATAGATTTCAGCCAGAATTTTGTCTAGTGATGTTTGTATTATCACTGAACTTAACTATATTACATATTTTGTTGATAATAGCTGCTTCCTTCTGTCTATCTCACATGTGCTTGACTAATGCAACTAAACACATTGGTAGATTTTGGTCCCATTAAACAACTTATTTTTGAAATATTTGATATTTGTATCATGCATGCAAAATAGCCCACACCTCATAAAGTGAATTGTTCATGCCTGTGATCAAAACTCCATCTTTTTTTTACCGTGTTCATACTTTGCACTGGTATGGGATCAACCTGTGTGATATACCATTCCTTGGACTACCATATTAGAAACCCTACCATTTTAATTTTGGGGAAATCATTATCTTTTGTTTGTCTAATTGGTAATGGCAACCTACTTTATTCAACAATTGCTCTGAGAGAACCAGCTTTTTGTCTTCATTGTCCTAAAGGGCTTAACTGCCAGACTACGTCCCTTGTAAACTTAAATGCTTGATCAGAATTTTCAAGACCAGTACTTCTAATCATTTTCCTAAATGACTTGTAGGTAACCCCATGACTCCAGTTAACCACCTATAAAATAGTGAATATAAACGCAGTTGACTTTCATCATACAGAATGCTCATCATTGCTGTAACCTTCTTAGTAAATGACCTTTGTGTTCTCTCTGTTATAGAGATGATCTGGTGTGTTAATGAATTCACAACCAGTTAAGCATATTCTAGTCTTAGCTTTATGAATTATGCTTAAATAGTAAAGAGATACTATTATCAGCGGATTCTTGCTACCAAAATTCTTTTAAAAAAAGCCCCATTTCGTTTCCATGCCTTCAAAACCATCTGGTTGATGTATCTCATGAAATTTATCTTAGTGTCAACCTTTGACTTCTAAGCCATTTTGGCCTCCTAAAACTTTTAATTCCTTAATTTCCCATAAGTAAGGCTGGTATAACCTAACTCTTATCATATTGGAAAATAGTTGTTTTGATGAGTTTTGTATCCAGTTTGTTGGTCCCTGTCAATTATAACAGCTGCATTACATATTTCTGGAGCCTATAATTTTCTTTTTCTTTTTATATGGCATTCTCCCATCCCCTACCAGTATAGTTACCTCCAACCTTTATTCTGGTGTTGTATCACCAGGAAACACAATTCTTTAACACAATAGCTGTATCCCTAACAATGATTTATTCCCCTCTACTACCCCTCTTGCTGGTCCCATACCTCCTTACCTTGTATGAAAACCAGTTTCTCACCGGAATTCAAATCCCAAAGGGCCATACTATCACCCCAGCTGTAAATCTTCCCACCTTCAACTATACATATAATACTGGGTCCTGCTCAACGTCTTGTTCGCTCTATCAACACCTCTGGCACATTAGCCCTAGTTACAGGCATTACTACAAACTTATAAATAAATTCCTGAAGCCTATCACTAAGTACAGACCTAACCTAATACTTGGTGGTGACATTCACCCCAACCCTGGCCCATCCACTTCTGATAAATACACTCCCTCTACTAGTAACCTAAGCTACAATCCTACAATCAATAGACCAACTAACTCTCTCCTAGTCTGTCATCTCAATATTAGAAGCATTAATAACAAGGTACATGAACTGCATGCACTCCTGGCTGTCCACTCCCCTGAGAGTCTCTGTCTATCTGAAACCTGGTTAAAACCTAACACTACAGACAAGGAAGTGTTACCACCTGGGTATAACATACACATGCTGGATCGTGTTTCCAGGAAGGGGGAGGGGTAGCTATACTCTACAAATCTGAGTTAAATGTGACCATAGATGTAACACATCCACCGCAGATTAATAACTCTGAAATTCTTGAAACTAGATTGCAACTAAACAAAAGTAAATGCATTAAAATCATCTGCATGTATATTCCCCCAGGTAACAATATAACTACACTTGAAGACACCCTGCACTGGCTATCATGTCATACCCCCAAGAAACCCTACTACTCGGAGATTTTAACATAGACTAGAGCACCTGTTCCTCAGAATCACCATCAACCCATATTAACCTGCATGCTTTTAATCAAATCATATCCACCCCTACCAGGCTAGGTAAACCCAACCAAAAAGAAAGCATACTCGATTGGGTACTCATAAATAGTCACTCCCAGCTGTACACTGCTGGTACCCTCCCCGACGATCTAAGCGATCACCTTCTCACTTATATAGTTAAGCACAAAGCCATTAATCCCCAACAACCCTTACTTTAGAAACAAAAAAGACTTTGACCCTGCCAAATTCCAACAAGAACTTAACTCATGTAGCTGGTCTATTCTAAAACACCTCCCCTTAGAGGAGGCAGTTGCATACTTTAATAACAACTTTCTTGACATCCTAGATTTGCATGCACATGCTCGTTCAAAGAGAACAAAAGCAAAACTGTACCATGGCTTTCTAAAGAGTCTAGACTCAAAATTACCCACAGAAACAAATTATGGGCTTTATGGCATTCTACTAAAGACCCCCAAGATCAAATTAAATATAGGCAATCTAGGAACGAAACCAAAAAATCCATTTTACAAGACAAAAAACAATACTACTGCAACTTAGAGACAGTAAATCAAAACAACCCTCAGAAGTTTTGAGCAGGATTGAATAATCTACTTCATCCTGGACAAACTTCTACCCCCATTCCAGCTGCTACTATTGATAAATATCCCGAGAATGTTTCAGATAGTTTTAATCAATTCTTTACTGAGACAATTCAAGCCCTAGCAAGCCAACTACCTCCTGGCTCCCCTGGTCCTGAAGGTACTACCCCTAGAAACCTACCCTCATTCAGCTTCCAACCAGTGGCCACATCACTTATCCGTACCTTGATCAAAAAAATTAAAACCCACCACACTCTTTGCTGATCAACTCCCCGCTGAGTACTTTCAAAAATCAGCTGATGCTATTGCCTACTCAGTATCAATACTAATTACTCGAACCATAACAAAAGCTAGAATTCCCACCATCTGTAAAATATCCTTTTAATCCCACTTCATAAAGGAGGCAGCTCTACTGAATTCTCCAGTTATAGACCAATAGCCATACTCTCTCCACTTGCAAAGATTATGGAAAAATGTATTCACAGACAACTCATGCACCACCTAATCCAAAATCAGCTCATGTCAGATACCCCAACACAGCTTCTGTCCACACCACAGCACTACTTCAGCCCTACTAGCTTTCACCAACACCATAAACCATAATCGCAACAACAATCATATATCCTCCACCCTCTTCTTGGTTCTTTCCAAGGCATTCAACATGGTTGACCACCAACTTCTAATACACACCCTGCAAACATTCTGTCTAGATACTAAGGCCCTTCAATGGTTTACATACTACCTGAATGGGAGACAGCAGGCTATTCTTTGGCAGAACAAACTCTCTAACCTACTACCCAACATCCTTGGAGTACCACAAGGCTCTATACTAGGGCCTCTGCTGTTTTCCATCTTCATTAACGACCTGTATACTGTCATCCCAAAAGTCAGCTGTATCCAATATGCTCATGACTCCACCCTTATCTACTCCGCCACATCTCCAACAGACTTATGGTCTGCTACCCAGTCCACCTTTAACACTATAGAAAACTGGATTTCTGAACGTCTTTTGATACTAAATCCCCCCAAAAAACTAAAATGCTGTTATTCTCACCAACACAAAGGTCTCCTGCTTTTACC
>NW_025057845.1:0-6219 GCF_019279795.1 Protopterus annectens | reverse complement strand
GGGTTTAATAAAAGAAGGCAGAAACGCCAAATTTTTTTTTCCCAAGCCCCTTTTTGGGGCCCGGGCGTGCCAAAAGGGGGCCCCAAAGGAAAAGCATTTTTTTTTTTTCCCCCCAAGTGCCTTTTTTTCCGGCCCAGGGCCTTCCTGAAAAGGGGTTTTTTTTTTTTTCCCCCCCCCAAATTTTTAGTTTCCCCCCAAGCCAAAGTCCTTTTTTTCTAAAAAAGCTAAGTACCCGTTGGGGAAACTTTTCTTGCCTCAGACCGATGTCAGACAAAGTTAATAATTGCATTTCTTGTGGGAAGCAAATACCTCATAAGGATTTTCATTCTTATTGTATTCCTTGCCTAGGCCCAGACCACCCTCTGGTTGTCGGTTTTGTGCTAGGTTCAACAACGCTTTAAAGGGTCGGGCAAAATTCCCAATTATTTTGGCAGAAAATTTAACTATAATCCCGGGGAGCAAAAAATCAGCAATGATTAAAAAGAAAAGAAAAACGGCCAAGACCAGATAAGGCCTCAGCAAGGCCTGGCCTTCTCCGGTTTTCAGTGGGGTGCCCGGCCCCTGACTAATTAGAAATTTGACTGCCTCCCAAACCAAGCTTGGGCCTCGGGAAACCCGGTTCCACCTCACCCGGGGCGCCACCCCCACGGGATCCAATTTTGGGAAAGGGCCCCGGGTTCTGAAGGTGTTTTCAAACCGACAACTATCTCTAACCCCTGCTAAACTAAAGCCCCTTGAAAGTTAAAAACCCGGGGGCCAAAAAGGCCCCTATGCCTAAAAACAGATGCTTAAGATGGCTGAGGATTTAATTACCCTTATCGGGGGTTTCCCCAACCCCACCTGACAAAGGCCTAGACTGGAGGAAGATTATCCTTCCTCTGACCAAGCATCCATTTCCTCGGGCAACTCTGAACCAGGATTACTCCTTCCCTCCTTATGAAGACTCAGATGCTGAAGAGTCCATTCCCTCCCCCAAAGACTACTCTTTGGGGAAACTTTACACACCATGAGGGAACACTTCCACTGGGAAGGCCAAGATTACTCTGACTCCAAGAAAAGACCCCGGAGTTTCTTCTTCCACAGCATAGACCCCTGGCAATTCCTCCAGTTTTAGACATTTTGGATGATGTTTTTTTGAATCCAGTTTAAACCCAGATTCCTTACCTCCACCCAGCTAAACCAGACAGATACTACCGAGTTCCTGATACTCATAAGTTTCTAAAAAAACCCCTACTGCAGACCCAGACCATTTCCCAGGGCCCCAAAAGGGTTAAGGCCTCTCTGCTAAGAATCCATTTCCTTCTGAAAGAGATTCCAGAGCATTAGAAAGATGGGGAAGAAAGTGTATCCCGCCACTTTGGCCATGAGGGCATTAAACTGCCAATTCCACATGCTAAAATACCAACAGTATTTGATTACACAGTTAAAGCAAAATGATCCCTCAGACAGATCAACTGTTTTTAAAAAATGCAGGATTTGTGCATGCAGCAGAACAGGTGGGAAACATACCTTAGTGTGGTTTTGATTCTTTGGAAGCCTCATGTAGAGCAGCTGTCACAGGGTCTTTAATAGGCATGCTTGGTTTAAAAAAACAAGCCTTACCAGAACATGTCAAAGCAAAGTTATTGGATGCTCCATTGCAGAAAGATGTGTTTTGTCAAAGCAGAGGAAGTTTTAAAGAAAATGGAAGAAAAGGCAAAATCTATGCAAACAGTTAAAGATTTTTACAGGTACAACCTCCTTTTCAGCAGAAACTGGCCATCAAAAACTGGTCCTTTCCTGCATCAGACAGACCCCAAAAGGGGAGGTACAGGCCCCGGGCAGAGGCCAGCCACAAGGTTCTTTCAGGCCTAGACAATGGCATACAACAACTGAGGGGAGGAAAAAATCTCAACCCTTCAGGAAACAAACACAATGACTTCCCCCTTGCCTGCCAAGCAAATTGCCCTGGCAGCACCTTTGGGAGGAAAACTGGCTCTATTTCCACAAAATTGGCATCATAACAAAGGACAAATGGTTCTGGAATTATTACCCGAGGCTACAGATTTCATTTCACACTTTACCACGGATGAGAGGCATGCCAAATCTGCCTCCCCCAAAGGGCAGAGGCCAAATCAAATTTCAGCTCTCATGGATATGAAAGCAATTCAAAAGGTACCTACAAAGGAGCAAGGTCAAGGTTTTTTCTCAAGACTTTTTTAGTCCAAGAAAGGACAAAGCCTGGAGGCCCATCTTAGACCTCTCAATTCTAAACAAAACCTGGAGGTACCCAAATTCAAAAAGCTCACACTACAGCAGCCCTTTCCCCTGCTGGGCAAGGAGTCTTGGCTTTAAATTGGACCTCAAAAAGGGATACCTGCATGTCCCTATCAGACAAGATTGCAGAAGTTACCTCAGATTTTTGGCAGGTACAATGCATTATCAATTCTCTGCATTGCCCTTTGGCTTATCTACTGTGCCCAGAGTATTTACAAATGCCTGGCATCAGTAATTGCAAATTTCAGAAAAAGGAATACAAATTTATCCATTCTGGGGGACTGCCTGATCCAAGCGGGCAGCAAGGACATTCTATTACAGCATCTGGCTTTGTAACAAGCTGCTAGTTGCCTAGGGGAAAAGTAAAAAAAAAGAAGTCAAAAATAATACCCTCACAACAGATAATATTCCTGGGTGCCAGCTTAAATACAATGGCCCAGATGGCTTACCTCACCCAGACAAAACAATTGACTCAATACTTCAAAAGATGCAACTTTTTCCCAGCTCACTGCAAGGAAAATCCTGCAGGCATTGGGTTCATGGCATCTGCATTCAAATAATCCCATATGCAAAGCTGCAAAAAAAATTACAATGGTACCTGAAAAGTGTATGGTCTCAACACAGGCACAGCCCAAACAAATATTCATTCCCTGCCTTCAAAAAAAGTTCCCATGGTGGGCTCAAGCATGTCAAATTTAAAAAAGGGTTTCCTTTTTTTCTTACCTCCACCAAACCATGACAACAGATTCTTCAGACTAGCCTGGGGAGCACACATGGCAGGACAGTGCATACAGGGCAAATGGTCTGCAAAACAAATGCATCTTCACATCAACCAAAAGGAGATTGCTGTGCAAAAAGCACTGACAGCCTTCAAGGACCTCTTGCATCCAGGACAACTTCTAATAAGGACAGACAACACCACAGTTATGTGGTACATAAACGGGGGGAACACACTTTCCCTTTATGCAGACAGGCATGACCTTTGGAACACAGCATTGACCAAGTACAACTAAAACACAATTCCTGCCAGGAAAGGAAAACCTATTGGCAGACAATTAAGCAGAAATATCAGACCCCCAAGTGGACTACACCCACAAGTATTTTTGATAACTCAAAGGGGTGCCAGACATAGATCTATTTGCCTCCCCCAAAAATTGTTTCAAAAATTTGCACAAGGACTTATCATCCCTAGTGGAAAATGGAGCCTATCATTTCAGTTGGAAAACATGACAGTCTATGCCTTCCCTCCACTACCTCTATTGACCAAGGTATTATTAAAAGGTCAGATCAGAGAGACCACAAATGATCCTCATTGCTCCGGACTGGCCACCAGCACTGGTACCCATTACTAAGGAACTTGACTCACAGCCCTCCATGGATCTTGCCTCAATTCCCACTACTGTTGACTCAAAAAAACTCTCAACCTTCACAGCCAGCTCAGAACTTTAAATTTAGCTGCATGGAAAATTTCCTTAAATTATCAATCAACACTTCTCTCAAAGGACATCCTGAATGTCATTTTGGAGGCCAGGAGGCCCAGCACCAGAAAAACTTACTCAAAAATGGAAAAGATTTTGTGCATGGACCAGGCTAAAGGTCAAAAATCCTGGATACCAAACATTCCTCAACTGCAATACCTAACTGAGATGCTACACAAAGGCCTTTCTTCTCATCCATTAAGATCCATGCTTCAGCCATTTCAGCTAAATATAATCGGATCCTCCAATTTTCTCCACCCTTTATTTGGCAGTTACTCAGAGGGGCTAAGAATATAAGACCCCCCAGAAAACCACCAACACCAACTTGGGACCTCAACTTTGTTTTAGAAAAGTTAACACTGCCTCCTTTTGAACCAGCCTTCTCAGCAGAACTACAATACTTGTCTGGAAAACAGCCTTGTTACTGGCTATTACCTCAGCACAGGGTCTCAGAACTACAGGCACTTATGGCAGTGGAACCTTTCATCATTTTCCATCAGGACAGAGTTTTTTACAAACTAACCCTACCTTCATGCCAAAAGGGAGTATCCAGTGTGGCTTTGAATCAGACCATTCATTTACCCACCTTTTATCCTAACCCACAGAATAAAGGAGAAAGGCTCCTTCACTCTTTGGACATTCACAGACAGCTAAGTTACTATTTGATAAGACAAAGACCCTTTAGAAAAAATGACCAACTCTTTGTATCATATGCTGCAGGTTCACAAGGAAAGGCTATTTCAAAACAGACCATCTCCAATGCATCCGCTTTTGCTACTCGCACCATGGGAAAGGGAGTGCCTGTAAAATTGATCCCATTCTTCCAGGGCTACTGCAACCTCAGCAGCCTTTCTCAGAGGGGTTCCAACCAAAGACATTCTGGAGGCAGCTACTTGGAGTTCAGTGCATTACCAAGCACTACCACCTTCCATTATACTCCAAAAACCAGAGCTGGTTTTGCCACTGCATTTCTGCAGGGCATCCTAGCATCACCTAACCCAGTTTAGTACCAGCCACCCTTCCACAGCTTTGGGATTCTACCAAAGTGTGATGACTGCAGCACTATAGCACGATGAACATAGTACAGTTTTGTACCTACCATAAATGTAGATGTTCGAGTGATTATACTGCTGCAGTCCAGGTTACCCTCCCTCCATCCCCTCTACATACCAGGGTGTTAGTTACAACTCCATGTTCATCAATCAATTGGATGCATGTCTATATGGTGTATTTGCTAACAGCTAGTACTATTGTTTATCTACTAAGGTATTGTTGCATAGCTATTGTATTGCCTTCCTAGTTGGGGGCACCTGACATCTGGGGCAAGAAAAACTGAAGAAAATGGCGCGCTGTCTCTTATACCCTGCACTGGCGTCAGGGAAGAGGGGACTACAACAGCCGACCAGACTTTGGGATTCGGACTCGGGGCCGCCTGGGCAGGATAACCCAAGTGTGATGACTGCAGCAGTATAACCACTCGAACATCTACATTTATGGTAGGTACAAAACTGTACTTTTGTCTGTCGGCCCCTCCTGGAGAGCATTTGTCAGTGTGAAATTCAATGACTGCTCCTAATTTGAATCCTCTGCAAATTTAGTCAGCCAGAGACATTGGCCTCAACTGCTGAGAAGTGCCAAAAAGGAGCGGACCAAGGACCGATCCCTGAAGGACTCCACTTGTGAGTGGCCTCTTTGTAGAGGTGGACTCCCCATTTCTAACTTCGAGTCCGGTCTGTGAGCCAGTTGGGTATCCATAGGGTACGTACTTCGTGTTTCACTGTTGCAGTCATCACATTTGTGTTATCTGCCTGCAGGTAGCCCTCAGCAGGCCTAAATACCAGAGTCTTCGGTTTGTATGTAACTTCTTGAGTTGGTCAACAATGCCTTTGTGGGTTGTATTGCGTCAAATGCCTTGGCCATGTCAAGGTAGGCAGTGTGAATGATTTTGCCCTCATCTATTGCCTTGGTGACCTTCTCAAAGAAGTCCACCAGGTTGAGTAGGCATGATCTGTCCTTGAAACCAAACTGGGTTGTGTTCAGTGTCTGGAGGTTTTTTATATCTCTATTGATCATCTCTATACTAATTCTTTCCATGGCTTTACATATAAGAGTAGTGAGACTTCTGGGTCTGTAGATGGCCCACCTTTGTGCAGAGAGATGACTGTTGCCTTTCTCCATTCATGAGGCACAGAGCCTGTTTGGCGGCTACGGTTAAATAGTAATTCCAGAGGCCCTGATAGGTCATGTTTCATGCTGTTTAGAAGGCATCCTGGGATATTGTTTGGGCCCATAGATGCAGTGTTATTGGTCTTAGAGCATTAAGGACCTGTTCCCTAGTGATAGTAGGGGGAGTTGTATTTGATATTTCCTGAGGGAAGGTTGGGGGGGGTTAAAGTTGGAGCTGAATTTATCAGCTGGGAGGTTTGCTGTATCTTCTGGCTCAGTATAGGTGGCTCCATTTGCAATGAACTCTGCACACAATTGT
>NW_025057844.1:0-6197 GCF_019279795.1 Protopterus annectens | reverse complement strand
TTTTCATCAAGCTGCATGACACAAGGTGCATGCACATCACCTTTGCATTACACCATTCACCCACTGACTATCACATGGATGGTAGTCCCCTACATACATATCACATTGTACATGTTTGCAGTACACACATATGTCACACCCACTCCTGTGGTTACTGTATTGCCACTGTGGCATGGATATCTTCACGTGCCCACTATCTGTACTGGGTGTGTAACTGGTACATAGGCACCCATTGTACCTCTGAACTCAAGACATCTACACACATTCAAGGGTACACCACCCCATTTAGGGTGTACCTTACACAACAGCTACAGCTTTACATGCCACAACATTAACACGCCATGATGTTACTGAGCTCCGACAGTTTAAATATGCTGCACACGGACACCACATCTGTACACATTTGCATACTACATACTCAGGGGTGACCTCTGCTGATCAGACAGGGCCCATGTCCACAACATTATTGATGGATATACTCCTCATACGCAACATAAGCAGAGGCCACTGTGAGCAACATGCTCATGGATATGTGCACACACGCCACAATGAGTGGGATGTGCTTTTGGGTTACATTCCCAAACCGGACACTCACCATGCTGTGGAACATAAGTCCTATGTACATCACGCAGGGACACTCAGTAGCACTGTTCATGTGTTACCTCCCTTGTGGTTGGGAGACAACTGTAGGCCTGGGATCACTGCAGTGGCTGTACTGTGCAGTGGTGCAGGTGACACCTGGCTCTGCTCTTCACAGGACACTACCCTGGAGAGGTGCCACTAGTGTGAACACTGTAGTTGTGCTTACACATGGACTTGCCAGACTGCATAGTACCCCACTATGCACCTGTGCAGCTATTACATGTCCTTTGTGCATGGTTACTTGGTAGGCCTTCCATTTAGATTAGCTATCATGCTATTACTATGTCCCATACCTACAGGCCATATGTATCCTGTTATTGTACATACCAATAGATGATACCTGTGGTATGCATGATATGCCTGTTATGCTGTGTAGAATATCTGTCATATCTACCTATAATGCTATACATTATACATATGTCACATAGTATCCCATAATGCAAAGCATACTTGCTCAGCGGGACCACCTTACATATGTCATTAACGTTATATGCCCATACACATGCGTGCTGTGACAGTATATCAACATATACTATCCCCTGCTATGGCACGTCCTTGTTGGACATACTCTACAACTGACGGCGGGTTGTATGGCATTGTTCTCTTTAATGGCCTTATGTAGCATCCCTTGTGGTGTCTGTGCTGTGTACCTTGTGTCCCACTGCTGGACTCACAGAGTCTACAAGCGTTAGTATGCTCAGCAAGACATCAATGCATAAATACCTTTCCCCACTTTATGCATTGCGGACACGTTTAATTAATGCAAACCAGGCTATACATACAGTAAAACTAATTAATACAGATCATGCTATACATAACCTTACATATCGGGCGTTCTACATACCTTGTTGTCGTACACTGCTTTCTATCTCTCTCACAGTGTTTCAACTGTTATTCGGTATGAGCATACGGTTTGCAGGTCTGGCAAGTCATCCTTATATACGTCGATACCTGAAACATGTGGATTCTTCCCACCAGTTGGTGTTCCTGAGTGACTAATTACCTGCATATCAGCTGTGCAGCTACTCCATTCACCAATTACGCGGCGACAGTGGGGTACAATTGGATTCTCCACCTGGGTGTTGCCTATTTGCCCTACCTTCGGGGAGATGGTCTGTATTGTGTTTTGTTATGTGTAACTGCAACTGCTTTGCATGGAGACAGTTATAGTTTGGATTCATGTCCCCCATGGATTGTGTGTGGCAGGTAGAGTATTTGGTTCAACATGTGGGTGTACCTGTCATCCCGACGTCTGATAACGGAGTAGTGCAATCAAAACCTGTAACATGGCTGTTTGTTCCATTATACAACGCCTGCAATTTTGCATGTAGCCTTTAATTGTGTCTCTCACACGGTGTGTTGAGGGTTCTGCAGATGTAATTGGCTGACTGGATGTTTGTGCTGCTATTACAGTTTGTATTGCTTTAGTTTCTAGTGTGAGGGATGTCGGTGGTTGCACGTAACATATTCGGTTAGCGGGCCTTGCATTTCTACATAATCCGTATATATGTGTGTGGGCTCCGTCCCTAATTGGGGAGCTAACAGTTAGTAAACTTATGTTACGGGATTGTACATTGGGCCATTGATAATTGATTTCGATATCGTCTGCAGGTGAGCTTGCTACTTGTATACCTCCGTAATTGCAGCGATATATCAGGGGATATGTGTAAGTGAAAGCTATCCCTTGTATTTCTGTCCCAGATATTTGCAGTCATTGTGGTTGTGTTGTTAAAAGAGCCTGTTTGCCATGGGTTGCCACCTTTTCATATGGTACTTGCGGGACACAAAGCGGTGTTTACAGGCCAACACGTAGCCACGGTCAGTACACAGGTAGCACATACTTTTATCCTCACTACATACCTATTGTTGTGTGACTTTGGCTACTTATCATATTGCATGTAAGGTTTAACTTTCTTACATACAGGCATAACTATTAATGACTGTTACATTATATATGGGACATATTTATGTCCTACCATCTCGGACATTTGCCCTTTGTACTGTTTTATGTCAGGACACACCTGCCCAGGGTGGGGATGTCCCTCCTACTGTGGTACAGGTAGTAACCGTATGTCTACAGCTAGCTATACCCACACCTACCATACTGATCTGCCCCTGACTTGGCACCAACATACACATGTTGTGGACACACACACACATTACAGTCACACAGACACGCACACGGTACCCTCAATGCACACTTACACAGACTGCGGCACTCACAGACACAGTTGAACACAGTACCTATGTGGACCATGACACCGGCATCGGTGACTAACTGTCCCTTCATATCATCATACTATTACTCGCGGATGTACTGTTCCGGTACTGTGTTTTATCGGTCTTTCAGCCTCGTGGTTATGCATGTCGGTATGTTACACATTCCAAGGTTGGCGGTATCCTATTTATTTGTACCTCCAAGATGTTATGAATGTCGTTGAACTATCTATTCTATTTGCAGATATTGCTGAATCCATCTATATCACCATATATCCCTCTATTGCCCTTTCTATCTGTATTATATATATGCATATGTATATATATATATATATATATATAGTTATATATATATATATATATATATATATATAAAATTATATATATATATTTTAGATATATGGGCACAGAATCTGAAAGCTCAAATGCCCAAAATCCTGAGACCAAAATCCTGAAAATTCAAAAACCCATCCTGAAACTCAAATCCTAAAACACAAATGGACATACTGCGTCATTGTGGCTTGCTATTGTTAGCCCTGTGGTGTTAGGTCATGCTGGGTTCAGGTAATGCTGGTTTTATGTTAGGTTAAACGGTTTTGAGTTATTACAGGTTAGCATGTATGCAATAGTGACAAATTTTGGGGTTCAATGAGTTATTAGTCAGGTGATGTAAGTGATGGACCTTAGGGTTATTTCAGGGTCAGTTGGTAGATATTAGTGTCTTTATAGTGACATATTAGCATTATTTGTGTTTTCAGGATTTTGAGTTTCAGGTTTTTGGGGTTTTTCGGATTTTGAATTTTCGGATTTTGGTCTATTTTCTTTTTTGAGCTGGATTCACCAATATATATATATATATATATATATATATATATATATATATATATATATATAATATATATATATATATATATATATATATATATATATATATATATATATATATATATATATATATATATATATATATATATATATATATATATATATCTGGGAACGTGACAGGCACACAACACCACCATATGCTGTAAGACTCATGTACTGTTCAGGTGTTGGCATTCCATGTTCCACTGGCTGTTGTGTTACAATGTTTGAGGGCTGCCTATGTAGGAGTCACATTGGGCCACCTATACATTACAATTTACAGGTGGTCATGTTTGTGTGCCATCCATTTTACTGTGTGTGCAGGTGGAGGGGTTTCAGTCCATAGGGGCCTACATGGTCAGAGTATGTGCTATACGTTCCCTCTTTGCCAAGGCGTAGGCATATTGGGCACCCCCTCCCTCCCTACTGGGGCTGGCACAGTGTGTTCATGGTCTGAATCCCTCTGTGCCTGTACTGGCCTTGGCAATTGCGGTGGGCTATGGGGCCTTCACCATTTTGTCCCTGCTGCAGCTGCTTCGCAGGATCATATTATGTAGCATGGCACATACTATGACGATGGGCACATGCCTTGAAGAGAGTACGCAAGGCTCCACCAGATGTATTCAAGCACCGAACTGATTTGGGCATCCTCAACACACGCTTCTATGCATGATTCTGGTTTGTGCGTGTAGCCATTATGAAGCGTTTGCATGGGTGTGTGTGGAATTTTAGCGGAGTCATCATCCATGGCCTCCAGTGCGCCAGCATCCCCCATGATGGCCATGTGGATGTCCCCTGACAAATACCTGATAGCCAGAGTGCCAGATATAAGTCATGGCTTCCAGGCTGCTGGCAATAATACATCCATGATAATGCCCTGGGCATTGCACACGACCTGGCAGTTGATGGAGTGGAATCCCTTGTGGTTTATGTAGATACCCTGCTCACCGGTGGTGACTTGATTTGTATGTGCATGCAGTCATCGCACCCAGTACCTCCGGTATTGTGCCACATGGTGGAAGTGCGCATATTGCTGGCCAACTCCTCCTGAGTTCTGGGGAAGTATATCTGCTCATTGGCATGTGGTAACATGGCATCCAGGAACTGGTGTAGTACCCTGGATGCTGATGCCTGTGAGATACCCATTATATCTCCAGTTGGCCTTTGAAAGGTACCTGGGGCCAGTATTCAGGGTTACACATACCTTCGTGTCCACTGGGATGGGTTCCCCCCTGTTGTTTCTGGTTCTCAGGCCGCACAGCTCCACTATTTGCTGTAAGATGTCCCTGTCCACCCTGTAATGCTCTACTATCTCCAGGTCATGTAGCCCCTGGTAGGTTACCCTTGGTCTGAACACTCTCCTTCTCCTCCGAGGCCTGCGGTGGTTGTCGGCATCATCCTCCACAACACCCCGTCTCTAACACATGCTGATGAATCACAGCTATGGCAGCTCCCAACATGTACATTTTAAAAGTTCCCGTGTGTTTACACCTATGGTGCGGGGTTTGGGAATACACAGGGGTGTTGGTGCTTACACACTTTATACTATTGTGCTGTGAACACCGATGATGTCATAGGGTGTGTATGTTCGTCATAGCTACAGGTTTTATGTGTTTTACTCTCGGAACTTCTATTATGGTTCCTTTGCTCTTGAATTACATTTGCCTGCCGTGGATTACCTCTTCACCTTCCCTTAACATTTCTGCACGTTGCACCTACCATTTTCTGGCTGCATCCTGCAGCCTACTTTCATTTGTCTTTCCTGACCTGGCGTATCTTGCTATGTGTGCTACTGCCGGTCTGCTGTCAGTTTGCTTTGCTCTGCTGTGTCAAGTCTCCTATCTTTGCAATCCAATACCTCCTCCTTTCTTTGCATTCACATGCCTCCCTATCCTGTTTTGCAGGTTTCTGCAAGCGGGCTTGTCAGCTGCCGTCGATTGGCCTCGTGGGTTGATTGGTGTTGATTGCTCATTAGTACTCCAATTACCCTACTTCGCATTTCCTTTTTTTCCCCTGACCTTCCTGTTTCTGCTATTGTTATGTGCGCCCAATTACTGGGTTTCGGGCACCTTTTTTATCCTCATTTCGCGCTTTTGGCCACCATGTGTGCTCTCAGCTAAACGATTCCTCCCCACCCCTATCCTGCAGCTTTGCTTAGCAACGGACAGGCCAGATTTGCAATGCTCGAATGTGCTTAGTGCTACAGGTGGCACACCCTCTGCTGATGTCATGTATCTCCTCTGAGCCACTCCTTGGTGTTATACCACTGCGCCGTATGGTACAACCTTCTTCCGGACATTTGCGATTCAGTATTATCTGCCTCATTTGCATGGCATTGACTACTAATTCATAGTTACCGTGAACACTATCGCAAGCCCTTAGCAACCCTTGCACCTTGGTTGTGGTGTTCCATGCCCCTTGACTTAAAACCCAATTCATTTTTGTTTTTTTTCCGTTGAACCCCTTTTTCTTAA